>NW_007579331.1:29466-96183 GCF_000690725.1 Stegastes partitus | reverse complement strand
ACCCTCCCACACAGTCCAAAAACATGTTGAGGTTAATTGGTGATTCTAAATTGTCCGTAGGTGTGAATGTGAGTGTGCTTGGTTGTCTGTCTCTAAGTGTAACCCTGTGATAGACTGGTGACCTGTCCAGGGTGTCTCCTGCCTTCACCCTAAGTCGGTTGGGATAGACTCCAACCCCCCATGACCCTAGTGAGGATTAAGCGGTGTATAGATAATGGATGGATGGATGCTGTCCAAAGCTTATAAACTGACATCGAAGCACACCTTTAATTACTTGAGAAGTCACCATATCATAATTTTTTTTACATTTTGTTCAGTATGAAAGTAATCCATGATGGAGGTCTGTGGATTCATGACTACTTTATTTCCTTTCAGTGGTCGTTTTTTTGCAAAAATTGGCAAAAATGGACTTAGAAGTTGATGCCCACAGCCAACTGATGGAGTCTGACACTACATGGACTGGATTTGGGGATTGGGAGGCTCAGGTGTTGTACATTTGGTGATTTTTCTTACCTGTCTCCCTACAGATGAGGTGAACATCCTGCAGGAACTTTCTCTTCAGATGTCCGACAGCCAGAACGCCTCCATGACGAAGGAAGACGGCAGGTGTCCGGTGCTACAGGTGGGACAGTATTCCACGTTGGCTCTGCCTCTGCGACAGATCTTCACCGACGGGTAAAGCTTCCTCCATACCTCCATATGTTCCCTCTGTAATAGTAGTGTTTTACTACTGTATGTAAAGATAAAGACTGTCATTATCTCTTGTCTTAACATCAGCCAGCTGGATGTTTTTATTGTCTGGCACCATAATTAGCTTCAACGTATGTAAGAGGACTGAGCAGGGTTTTTTTTTTTTTAATGGTATGAGTAGCAATTATTAGCTAAATGGTGTGCGTCTGTTTGTGTTCAGGTTTGAAGACGAGTTCAGTTTACTGGTGCAGCTGCGAAGCCCTCAGAGGGAAGAATACAGCGTGTTCACGATGCTCAGCCCCGACAGCCACATCATGATGCAGCTGCGGATCAGCGCGTTCGCCGTCATCTTCATAGGAACGCAGCAGCGACACTACGAGTGAGCAAGCCTTTTATTTCCCGTCTCAATCCCCAGATGAATGCAAATTAAGTGGAAGGTATTAATGTTCTGAGTGCTGTGAAATCTCCTTGGCAGATTGTTTTGTTAATTTTTTTATTTTTTTTATTCGTGATTAATTGAGTGAAATTACTCAGAATCTACCAGCTCCAAACAAGTGCACGCTTTCTTAATGCATTACCCATTATCCAAACAAATCCAGATGTGGAGATGATTACAGCATCCGTCTCAGGTAATAGAGAACCACTCATGCCCGCTCCTGCCTCTTGGCTCCACTCGTTTATGCAAATGTGTCTGAAACGCTCCGTGGAAGTCTATTTGTTCTCTGCCTGTGTGTGTTTTTATTTGAAGATGACTGCATTTGGCCGTCTCTTTGGTGAAATGATTTATTAGGCATCTCTTGGCAGGTTTCTCCTCCTCAGTAACCACAAAAGCTCGAAGCAATACATCATGGCAAGACAGCGAACAGAAACGGGCCAAGAGATAGACACACACAGATACTGTACTTAGCTTGTACTGCTGGCGCGTCGTGGGTTTTTATTTCAAAGCTGTGTGTCCATCAAGCTTGTTTGTCGATGGCCTCCACCTGTACAGAGGCCAGCTCGACCTGTAGAGGGTCTTCTGATGAATAATCAATATTTTAAGTCTGATTTTACACATTAAAATCTCATTGCATGTCTTGGTAAGCACTTAATATGCAAATATGGCAACAGCTGGCTTGACTGTAACTGTAGTGTGGGTATAATTTACCAACTAAAATATGCAACTTGTGGTCAAAGCTCTGCTGTTTCGTCTGCGTTATTCAGGGTCCTTCCTTATGTTCACCAGATTGGAATCTCTATAACCGGCAATACAGGAAGCTGACGGTCAGACTTGTGTAGGGCATAAGCTTGAGGCAGCTCTGTTTAGACTTGTACTTTGCATTTTTAATACAGCTGTGGGATGGCAATTTGAGGGAATAATAGGTGTGTGATGATGTTAAATACCACTTGTCAAGCGACTGCATCATGTTTTTAAAACCCGCTTTGGTAACCGTGTTGATTGGTGTTTCACGGGGGATGAAAAGTTATCGCATCAGTGATTTCTCTCATGACGCTGACAAAAGGCATCTGAGGTCAGGCAATTCAGTCATGTTTCTTCCTGCGCTGACAAAGTGCCTGGTTTTGGTCAATGTCTTCCTACATTTCTTTCTGCAGCGGAACCTTCCCTTTCACTGTTTCTGTCCTGTTCCTCGCTCATTTTGCTGAGCACATGTGGACCCTGGATGCCAGCACACTCTTGAGTCTTGTTAACAAAGCGTCCAAGAGCCTTTAAATCAGCGTGCATTATATCAGACGGACCCCTCTATTCGATTAGTCATGGAAAACGAGAACCGTGCGAGTTTTCTTTTTATATCAAGCAACAAAAAAAGTTGGAAGATGATGTATTTGAGTTAATTTGCGGGACTTCACACTGCATTTCCTGCAATGTGACTTTTATGCATTAGACCCAGACCGATACTGGGTTTAGGCCAATTTAGGGAGTTTTAAGATATCAATATATTGCCTGATATTATTTATATATATATATCTTGGAACTAGATTAAAAGGGGAAATAATGGAGTCATTTTTTATTAATTTTCCAGCTTCTCCCTGTTTTGTTGGAGGTATTTAATCTGGTTTCCAGCTTTTATCTCCTGCTTATGTTGTATCTTGTCAAGCTACATAATGAGAGATCAAAGGGTTTGGGTTTATTCCCTCCAGCTCATTACAGCAATACTCCTGGAGATACAATAGTAGCATCTCTCTCAGGGAAACTTCATCCTCTAAAACAATTCACTTTAGAGTCTCTCTGACCCACAGCCTGCACCTGTTGAGGTTTCCATGAGTTGAGCCGTGATCATACAGCAGGATGGATGTGGAATTAGTTTCCAGATGGATGGTGACGAATTAAAGGAAAGCCTTGAACCCTTGGCTCCTACAATGAGATGATCCAGGGGTTCTGTTGCAACAGTTTTACTGGCATGGGTTGGGTTGTCTTGTTCCCTCATAAGAAAGGAAATTGTCCTGACGTGAACCCTGTCGGACACCTTTGGGAGATTTTTTATTGACATCTTCGAAAGCGTTCTGCACCACCACCATCAAAACATCGAATGGGATAATGTCCTCTGGAAGAATCCTGTTCATACCTCAAGCAGAGTTGCAGAAACTTGGAGAATCTACGCCAAGGCACATTGAAACTGTTCTGAGTTTGACACTTTGTCAGTTTTTGATTAAATCTTTCACATGTCTATGCACACATGATGGAAACCACCAGATAGCAGGAAAAGCAGCTCCTCTGTTTATTTACTTGGCTGCACAGAGTTGTCTTCAATAGTCACAGCCTGTTGAGCATGACTTGAACTTATCTTCTTGTTTCTTTGATATATGTACAGAGATGCATTTCAAGGCACATGTGATCACATGCTGGCTCATGTTTCTCTGTCAGGTTTCCAGTCGGCGGTCTGGCTGATGGAAAGTGGCACCATGTGGCCGTCAGCGTGTCGGCCAGGCGGCTGGCGCTGTACGTGGACTGTTCTCTGCTGGAGAGCGTGGACTGGATTTACCACGGGATGGGCATCAGCACCGACGGGCTGCTCATGGTTGGAGGCACCAGCGAAGGCTTTGACACGCCATTTGAAGTAAGTGGAGTGCAGTTTCCCCTTTTTCTTTTGCCACTGATCAAAAAGAGAAGCATTATGATGCACAAAAGCAACCCCACCCTTGACACCATCTCCTGTAATCATCAATCTTGCACCCTGTTGCCTGTCACTCTGCAAAACATTCACAAGACGTTAAGATGCTGAATTCATTACATTTATTCTGTATAGACCCTCAAATCTCTATATTTTAGATGTCGCATTTGTGTTTCAGAATGCACATTTTTCGACCAGATGCCTCTCCAGCAGCCACATTACATTTAAAACAACTGCTCCAGGGGTAATAACCCACACATGTTAAGTCCAGTTCATTTTTAATTTCATCCGAAAACCCATGCATGACTGCAACACAAACGCACAATGGAAAGAACACACAAGAAGTTATTCCAGCCCCGTGGCTTTATTCTCTTTCATCACAGACACAAAGATGTGTAGCTCCCAATGCTTAGAAACCATGTGTTTGTTTTTACAAAGTATGCATTGAAACCCTTGCAACCTGCTCCAACCGCAACTTCAGTTACCTCCACCGGTGCTGCATAAAATTACACAGGAAACAGTGATGAATGTTTGGACAGAGGAGGATTCGGTGTCTATTACATCTTTGCGGCTAATTTTCAAACGTTTATATTTGGGTTTCAGATATTTGCATGTATCTTTAGTGTGTTCTATGTCTGTATAGTATTAAAATGTCCTGGTAGACCACTGTTTTGTGGTGTTGCCCTCCATCATCCTTTAAGTCTTCATCTCAAGGGCAAAAACTGAAACTCTTGTTCGTTTAAAGGCTGTTTTTGATGGCTCATAATGCACACAGCTTTGCTTTGTGGATATCCTGTCCCAGTTCCAACAAGCACTAATGTAGCCCGAGGATCAGAGCGAGCACTGATAAAGGCAGCATCTGGATTTGTTCTCAACATCAATTAAGATGGATTCTCCGTTTCCATACATCCCGTGGTGACAGGTTTTCACTGAGCTCCAAGGACGAAGCACTTCCATAGCCAGAGGTGGTGACAGGCTTGTGTCTGGAGGATCTTTTGTATGAAAAACAGTTAAACCATATATAACTGTACTCTGCTCTTATCTGTAACCTACTGTCATCCACTGTCGCAGGAAGTAACAGATTCTGATTGATTGAAAGAACAAAAAAGGCTCTACTCTTCAAATTTGGCTTAAAAAAAATTCAGGCAAACATGAAGTTAACAGGCTTAAATAATCCTGTTAATTCTCATTCAGTTAATTTGGATTGATTTGTTGATCCTGAATGAAGGTATCTTTAAAAAGTGGAACCATGATCAATGTTAAAATTAATTACTTGATGGAACCTCCCTGCAGTAAACGTGAAAATAGTTCCGCTGGTTAAATGTGTGATTGTGTTCACCTGTAATGAAACTGATTGTACTTCCTTCTTTGCAATAGTTATGTCCATGCTACATCTTTTTAGGCAGTGCTGCACAGTGAGGATCCATCCGTTGCATCTGCGTTTGGTTGTAAGACAACTCTGTTGCACATATCAATGGCCAGTTGGATTAATAGAACTCATATTACTACATGAAAATGTACATCAGATGTATGTGTTTAGCAGGCATGTGCTGTTTGATCTCATGTCTATTTCGAGGTATTTTAACTTTGGTTCTTCTCCAGGGGACATGAAACATCTTTGTATATGCAGCTCTGCATCAAATAAAAAAGTAACACTTCTCAGATGGAGTTCCGTCGCAGTCGTTATGTACAAGTCTCCTTCTTTACACTGGATCTGGAGGAATGATTTCAAACAGCTGAGATCAAAAAGCTCGTGGACAATGGCTTTCTTTTTTCCATAGTGGGGCTGCATGCTTGGATTTGGCTAAACAACGAGAAATTTACATTTTATTATTACAGGTACAGTCAATTTACATTCATGTGTGGTTTCACTTAAGTCAGGCTCATGTGACAAGAGCTTTGGGTCATTCGATCGCCTTTTCACCCCGATCAAGAATCAGCAAAGAAATCCAGTCTGGGATGTTGGTCTGGAATGATGTTGGGCACATATTTTTTGGTAACGTGAGGAGTTTATAGATCCAACATGAAACCTGAAAACTTCTTGCAGACTCACGTAGGAGTGAAAATCTGGATGGTTACGATTATCAAGCTAGCGCCTGGAGCAGCAAACGTCGTCGCCAAACAGCGTTAAACATTCTTGCTCTTGAGGCTAACGTTAGCCACAGATGATAAAACTGATATTGAAAATTTCACCCTCAGTTTATGCTGAATAATAGAAAATCTTGAAAACCTTTTTCTCATCCAGACTTGTTCTGCTTTTGTTTTTTGTCACTGCCATCTGTTGTTAGTGTTACAGCAAGTTGGTGCACCACAGTTTCCATTTTGTTTACATCTGTTTCCCCATGAAGTCACAAGGTGGTGCTCTGCTCCTCCTGCCACAATAATAATAATAACAAGTGTGTGATGCTGTTGTTTTCAAGTCTTGTAACCAAATTTCTAAATCTGTAAGCACTTTACATCTCCTGTACTATGAACCCGACTGTAGTGTGTACACTGACATTAAACCCACAGTTGAAGCAAATACCATCAATTACCTCCTTACAAAGACACCTTTTATGGGTGAGATATGTTAGGCAGCAATTAAACAGTCATCTCTTGAAGCCAGTGCGTTGAAATCTGGAAAAATAAGCAGCATAAAGATCTAAGAGACTTTGACAATGGCCAAAATGTGACATCTGGGTCAGAACATCAGGTCTTGTGGGGTATTTTCGGTGGGCAGTGGTTAGTACCTACTAGAAGTGGTCCAAGCAAGGAGAACAAGTAACAGGGTCATGGGTACCCAAGACCTAATGAATCCACTGATGATATCTTGGTCCCTGATACCACAGAACACCTTCAGAGGTCTGTGGAGTCTTTGCCTCGATGGTTCACTGCTGTTTAGGCATCTTTAGGAGGCCTATGTATGGAAGGTTGGTTTTAATGTTGTTGCTATTTTGTAAATGTCATAAACTCATGTTTATCTACCTTTTAAACGAAGAAAATCTTTAACATCTGCACATATTCTTATAAACAGTCTTCTGATGTTTGTCTTGTTTGGCTTGATGTCCCAGAGTGAGCGGTAAAGTAAAGGGTCTCTGCAGTGAAATGTACGGCTTCCAATCACCCGTTTCAGATGTTATCAGCTTTTTAAGTGGCTGTTATCGCTGCAGATCATTCCCATACATATGAGCCAGCAGGGACCTCCACCTTCTAGTGGACTCAGTAGGCTGTTATCACCACATTTAATGGAGCTATGTTATCACCTCATATAATGATGGTGGAGCTGCAATTTTTTTTTGCTTACAAAGAGCAGCAAGCGTCTACGTTTGAAGGGTGGAGGGGCTGGTGGACGCATAAGTCAGCTGAGTTTTAGATCCATTTAGGACCATTATTACAGTGAAATATTTTCACTTAAGTCTTGTTTCGACTTCAGTTTTCAGTCGATGTTTGGTTATGTCGAGTTAACATTTAGAAAAGGGTCATGGTTTGGATTAAGAAACATCTTGTCGACATGGTTACCAAATCTTACAGAGCTCAACTTTATATATTCCTATGGTGATGACACCACTGGAGATTTTACATAAGATAATCCTTTATTAATCCAACAGCAGAGAAATGTGCAGTTTAAAGGTTATGAGCACTTCTTCACAAGACTACAAGAGGTTCCAGACAATATTGTGTCTGTTTCTCAGTGATCACAATGAATGACGATGGGTGTCTTTGGTCTCCTTGAAGATGGAGGAGGTCCTGACTGGCCCACATGTTTGGAAATGATCCGTGATGAGTCATTAAATGAGTGCCACTGTAAACTCCCTTTGTGTGAGTATGTGGCAAAGCTTGTCCTGTCAATCTGTGTATATTTATGTGCATGCACAAGAAGATTTAACTGTGAGATCCAGATGTACCTGACATCATTCGTCTGTGCATCTTGGTTGAGTTTTGGCTTATTTTGATTAAGTATGTTTCCATTTTTTCCCCCCATTTATACTGTGATGTGGTTACCAATGATCCATCTTGGATTACTGACTGGTAGCTTTGAGGCAAAAACAACAAAGCAAGCAAAGTGTTTCCTGTGGATGTGTGTCAGAGATAATTGTTTAAATATTAGCTTAAAGAAAGCACACATTTGGTTTGAAAGATTCCAGTATTTATGTTTTGATTAGCCAGAAATATCTGGTGTAGTTGAAAAGTGACAGCTTCAGTAACAATCAGATAACGTAAAGCAGGTTAAAGCTACATGTTGAAATGTAGTCACTGAAACACTGTTGGAGCAATAATCTAATGAGACATAAATGCCTAAACAAACATATTTAACCATAAATATTTTGCTTATCTGGATGATGCATTAAATTAACCACAAACATGTGCTGGGTTAGCACTCGGGCTAACATTTCACTGAACAATTATCATAGCTTGAAGTTTCCACAATAATGATAATTACTGGAATATATGTAGAAAAGAACACAGATAGTAGCATGTGCAAATTTTAGCTTTGTTTGTGGTGCGTTTTGTCTCTTTTCTGGTAATAATTTTCACTAAAACATGAGTATAGAGAAATAGGGACAGTCTGTAACTGTACTGTATGTTGTTCCTGATTACCAGCTTATCATGTGTGTATTTCAACTTGATATCAATATTTAATTTTTTGAATATCTCAGTCACAACACTTTTGGTCCTCTTAGTAAAGATCTTTTGCAAAACTTGTCACCAAATATCCCTTAAATTGAATTATTAGTAAATTAAGCACATGTAAAGTAGACACAAAAGCTCAGGATGTGAAAACTCAGATATATTAAGCTGCACGTCCCATTTTCACTGTTGTGAAAAAATGTGTATACACTGCTTACATCCTACATTTCAAATCCTGTGCATTGTTCATGGTGCTTATAGTGTTTGTCCTGCTCATCCTGTATGTGTACTGCATATAGTATTAATGCTGTTTACACTGTTTACACTGTTTATCACTATTTATTTCCACCTGTACATTTAGATTGTCCGTTTTATATTGTATCCATATCTGTATGTCATTATATCGGTGTGTTTATAGCACTTTGTTTATACTGTAACGTGCTGTATAGGCCATACTAATGCACTTTACTGCTGCTTTTGTTAGACGCTAAACTGCATTTCGTTGTCTTAGTACTTGTGTGCAATGACAAAGTTCAGTCTGATCTCTCTAGACTTGATTTACTCAGAGTAAATGCAGACACAATTGCATTGTTTATTCCGTATGTGAAGATATTGTTGTCTTTATCTGTGTTTGACCACTCACAGTGTATTTAATGTCTTTGCAGGGTCATATTCGACAGCTGTCCTTCCTGATGGCCGACCCAGATGCCGCCCAGCAGCACTGCAGCCACCACCCGCCCCGCTGCAGCGCCGCCGCCCTCAAGCCTCCACGCTTTCCACGCACCAACAGCGCCCTGGAGGTGAGGACAGACGAATGGAAGAGGAGGGGGAGGAAACAAGAGAGATCAGGAAAACTCACATCATCAAGTCTTGTTCTTTTGACTTGTGTACACAGAACGGCTCTGACATGTCACCGGGGTGGTTAAGGTGACGCCAGATGTCTTTGAAGCCTGCAAGGCAGACACTCTGACTCCTGCAGTTAATACATTGACAGCACAACCTGTTATATACTATAATATAAGCATTAAAACAGATCATCAGAGGATTTAAAACAAAAACTGTACCGACTCCTGTGGTTTCGATCCAGTCTGGTGAATTTAACAACACTCGAGTGTTTGGTTGTTCATCAGTATTGCCCCGAACTGTCTCTGATTGTGGTTTATGAATTTAGAAATTGCCGCCTGTGTTTCCACACAGAACATACTGCTGTCCTCGAATGACCTGGAGAACCTGCTGGGGGATCCCGAGGACGAGTCCTTTCTGAGCTTTGGCCGAACCGTAAGTAGGATGCTGAGAGTGTTAACTATTACCCAGTGCTTTTTAAAGCTGTGCTACAAATTCCCAGTTTATTTAGGTGTGAAAAACAAACCAGAAAAAAAAGCATGTCGTTGCCTTGTTTCGCAGCTGCGTCCCACAGCTCCAGTTGAAGTGTGTGGGCAGCTGACCAGTCGTCGGGGTAATTATATCCAGCTGTGGGCAGGCTGGCAGCTACAGTTGTGTATATACTACTGGTCTGGTTTCACTGGCTTGGTTTTTTTGTGTGTTTCTGTGTGTGAAACCACCAGTCCAGCGTCTGTCATTAATTAGTGGTGCGGTTCAGAGCCTCAGGCGTCGGAGGCCTCCTCCAGCATTCAGACCTCCTGTCCTTGGCTGACTGGTCCACTTCACATGTACGAGTCCTGTGACCTGTCTGCCTTCTGGCTCATCGTTCTGTCTGCTCTTTGTTGTGGCCCGCAAAAGGGTTCATGAAGATGCTGAATCTAAAAGTCTCCTCCAGTAAATTATAGGACAATCTTTGGCTAAAACCAATCTGGAAATGGATTGGTGGTCTACTTTAGTATTTTCTACTTTTAGTATTAGAAAAATATGGAAAAATCTAAAATTAAAGTGACAAGTACAGAATAACTTTTGTGGTACACCCGCAGAAATTATGCTTTCTAAATCCTATATTCATACTGTGTACATTCAGTGCTCACAAAAGTATCCACCCTTCCCAGAAGTTTTCCCGCTTTTATTGCTTAATCTTGGCTTTTTTTGACAAGAATTCACAAAAACAAATGACTCATGTCGAAGGAGAAACAGATTTCTACAAAATAATGTTAATGAATTAAAAACAAACTATTAAATAAGTGTTGGCATAAGTATTCACCCCTGTCAAGTCAGCATTTAGTAGATGCACCTTTGACCAAATCACTGCATCTGTGGGTAGGCTGGATCAGCATTGCACATCCAAACACTGAAATTTTACCTTCTTGTTCTTTGCAAAGCTGCTCACGCTCTGTCAAGTCGCACAGGGATCGTGAGTTTTCAAGTCCAAACACAAATTCTCAGTTGAGTTGAGGTCTGGATACTGACTTGGCCACTCCAGAACATTCACTTTGTTGCCTTTAAACCATTTCTGTGAAGCTTTGGCTGTTTGCTTCAGCTCATAGTCTTGATACAAAACAAATTCTCTTGCAGACTGCATCTGGTTGTTCTCCAGGATTTCTCTAGACTTTGCTGCATTCATTTTACTGTTCTACCTTTACAAGCCTTCCAGGGCCTGCTGTTTAGAAGCATCCCCAACATGATGATGCTGCCACCACCGTGCTTCACTGTGGGGATGGTGTGTTTGTGATGATGAGCATTGTTTGGTAACTAATCTGATGGTCAAAATGCTCAAGTTTGGCCCAATCAGAGCAAACATACTTTTTTCTAGTTGTCTTCTGAGTCTCCCACATGCCTTGTGGTCAACTGTAGTCTAGATTTAGTAGTTTTTTTTGCAGCAGTGGCTTTTCTCTTTGTCACTCTCCCATAAAGTTTTGACTGGTGAAGAACAAGAGGTTGTATGAACAGTCTCTCCGATCTGAACCGTTAAAGCTTGTAACTCCTTCAGAGAAGTCATAATTGCATTAAAAAGGGGGAAACTTCCATTGGGGCTAATGTGTTTTAAATGGCACTGTATATCAGAGGCTTGTCTGGATTAAAATCAGGTTCATCTTGAAAAGTCAGGGTTTTATTTGGTGATCATCAGAATCAAACTAAACGTTCTGGGCAGGAACACATGACAAATGGGCTTAGTGGAGCCCCTATTCCTCTGAGAGGGCAAAATTCATATGAACTGTGACTTATCGTTGAGGAAAAAAGTCTCCATGGTGACCAATAAAGATTTTTTTTTTATTATTATTGTAAAGAAATGTTAATTGCAGTCCTTTTATTTTACATCAGTCAGGAAACGCGGTTCAAATGCAGCCCCTACATTAGTCTAATGACGCGGAGCTGGTTCAGGCAGCCAACTGCAGTCTGCTGGACTCTCATAGCACTACTTAGTACATCATAAAGACCGGTCCTCCTATACACTGTACATTCCACAAGCTTTACCTTTATTTTCCAACCCTTTCCAACATGCATTTCTTACTAATGGGGCATAACAATGGCCTCATGTCAGTGTGGGTTTCTGGTCGTCTTTTGCACATCTTGAGTCCAACCCAGAGCCAACACACCATTTGTACTACGATGGTGTATTTAAATACTCATTTCCATTGTGCCTGCTACACACTGTTACTCTGCTGCTGCCAGCATCATAAAATGATCATCTCCTTCCAAGGATCCACCTCTAGGCTCAGATTTACAAGGTCACAGACTAGAAATGAATGCTGCACATTCTGATTTTTGACTAGACCTGCCTCGAGTGTTACTTAATCGCCTGATTGCACTTACTTAATCATTTTCCATAGTAATTAGAATTGTGTCCGTTCACCTGGTATACAAACAGAAATGTCACTACTTCCACATGGTTTTCTACTGATTCTGCTGTGGTTTAATGGCACCAACTGTTCATCTCGAGGCGCTGGACTTATGATATTTGACAGAATTAAGGTGATGGATTTAGTTGCCAAACACCACATTGCTGCTGTGAGCACATTTCCATTTAAGCCAAGCAAAAAACGACATCCCAATAACCTGGTGGAGGTTTTCTTAGATGTGCAGCAAAATGGTTTAAGTCAAATGCACTGATGCTTCTAATGTAAAACTAATAGAGACAATTACATCATTCATTGCACTTATTTAAATGCCAAATGTCTGAAAACTTCATGATCATGACAGCCTCATTTCTGGTTTAACTTGTATGTTTCTGCCATTAATGTTCGGCTAAAATTGAACTTAAACTTCCCAAAACTCTGCAACCTTTTGGCAAAAATTACATCTTCATCAGTGACTAACACCACTGAAGATGTGACATACTTTGGACTGAGCCCAGTTTGAACAACAAACTGACAGATTGACTGTCTTCTGACTCTTAGTTTGAGGGGAAACACCCGATGATTTTCCTGAACCGTCAACAATTAGCTGTTGGATAATCAGACAGATTTTTGGACGGCTGTCAGAAAGGATCGTAATGTCCACATTCTTCAGTTCTCATCTTGCGTTCTCTTCCAAGCAGAATGTTAAACTGCTGTAACACGGCTTTGCTCTTCGTTGTCAACATTTTTGAGAACATAGTCATCTTGTTTTAATGAAACTTTATTGGAATTGTCAACAGACAAACCAGACCGAGGGTTCAGTGTTCATGTTGATGGCCGTTGTTAGGCGTCAAAGTTGTAGTTTTGTTTTTTTTATTAAATGTGGAAAAAAGTGGTGTTAACATAACACACAACTTTAATTAAGTTGAAACGAGACTTACAAGTCATAACATTTTTTTTTTAACGTTTCCACATTTCTCCTAGTCTGAGCTGCTTTTGCATTTGCTTCCACTTTAGATTCCACGTTGTTAATATCAAGTTGATGTTAATCTGATCAGTGCGTCCACATTGAGCCACATCATATCATCTATACATATGATTTTATTATGACTGACGTTTAGTCTCACAGACCAAACAATATATGCTTCTTGAAATGCATATAGAAAGTAAACATTTCTGAGATCCTTGCATGTCTGAAATGGAAAAAACCATAAAGGATTTACAGTTCGAAAACAAAGGAGAAGCAAAGCTGGTTTGAATTTACATTTTTGTGTCTATAGAAAAACGTCTAAAATAATCAGTGAGGATCTGTTTCTCTTCAGTAGTGTTCAGCTAGAGGAGCTACTACAATCCTGAATATGAAAAAAAAAGAAAAGAAAAAAGAAAAGCATGCCGTGCCATGCCAGCTCCACCGCGCACACACTTTCTCCATCAGGATGGCGTTGGGATGCCTTTGTGATGATGCAGATGACAGAGTCTGCTGTTTTGTGCTGTAGATTGTTTGCAGGAACAAGCTGCAACAGATCGGTCCTAATAGTGAAATCTCCTTCAGCCGACTGCACCTTCTTCTGATTATGTATCTCTGTTCATCTGCTTGTGTTTATCTCTTTGTTTTTTTTCTTCTTCTATTGTGTCTGAATCCGTCTCCTCTGGCTGTATACGTCTCGCTGTTTGTCTGTGTTTTCAGGTCGCTGTGTTCTTCTCTCTGTTAGTTTTAAACTCTCTTTGCTCATTGGTGGTGTTGAAGGTTGATTGGTATACTCGTGCTCAATGTGTAGGTTCCATCATTTTATTATAGTGTTCAAACCCTAGTGTACAGTTTATTTGATTTTAAAATAAACTGGCTGTTTTATAGAATCATTGTAAATGGGGTATCTACTTGGTTTCGGCTGTTCTGGTTAGAGAAAACAAGCAATTTACAGACTTTCCCCTGGTTATGTTGCTGATCCAGGTTGTTTTTTTCCTATCTAGATCCTTGCTTGTGTTGTATCTACTCTCAGATGTACATCACTTGGGCTAAAAGCGTCTGTGAAATGAAACTGGCCCACTGTTCAGTCCACTACGTTGAATTCTCAGCTGTGAATTTCGTCCACTGTTTGATGCAATACAAAAATGTGACAGAAAACACCAGATTGTCGTGTACAGAGGCTGCACCCTGCATCAGTTGGCTTAAGACTTGATTATACTCCCTTGCGAGTGGAAAGCTGGGGACGCCACAGATGTGTAGTTGTTGCTGTTCGGCCACTTCTTTAGTCCGTGGAAGTCTGCAGTAGGTCCTCTCTACATATTCTGCTCATGCTAACTGCTGCTGAGCATACGTAGTATTGGTCTTGTAGTACATTCACTGCATGGACACAAATTAGAGGTCTGGATTCTCACAGACTTGGGGTATTCTTGGGGTAGATGATGTAATTATGCCACCCCTTCGTACTGAAACCAAAACACTGGCCTAAGAATACATATCCATGGGGGCGTTTCTGGATAATTGATTCACTGCAACGTGGAGTTCTTGCATCTCTCTTCA
The DNA here is from genome assembly GCF_000690725.1 of Stegastes partitus. NCBI lineage: Eukaryota > Metazoa > Chordata > Actinopteri > Pomacentridae > Stegastes > Stegastes partitus. The sequence continues at coordinate 81,529 of NW_007579331.1, read as the reverse complement.
GGCAGCACAGCCATGGCAGGAAGTGGAGAGAACGTAAAGATGTCCTATGTGCAGTATGTTACAGACCACAAAAAAGAAAGAGGCAAGGGTTATACGCTGCAGTATCACAGGTGTTCTCCAACAAGACACCAATCCAAACTTCTCGCTTCTGCAACCATCTGATGCAGCTGATTGGACTCGTAGGCTGTCTGCTGCTTTTGAAACCATCTGAGGTCTGATCTAAGTCATGCAGTTGCTCAATCTCAACAATTAAAAGTCTTTTGTTCTGGAGTTTCCCGAGGCGTCGAGTGGCACCTGGACGCCTCGGATTTGCATAAAGTAGCCTAGACCTCAACTTTATGCAAACGAGGAGCAAGAAATGCGATGGCCTGTGTCTCAGATTGCAATGTGACACCATCAGAGTGCATTTCAGTGCTGCTTACACAGACGATGCATTGGAAGTGTTGACATGTGGGATCCTATGGACAGGTATTATTCGGCCCGTCTGGTGAAGAAGCAGATGGTTTGGTGCTAATGTTAGCTGCTAGCTAACAGGATTTTCTTACCCACCGAGTGTGTCTGGTTAACTATGCAGTGGCTCATTTCCTTCTCTTACTGTGCAGCAGAATTTTAAAAAAATGTTATTAAAACACCTACAGGAGCCATATTTGAGACTTTAATTAGTGATTTGTTGTTGAATAGCTCAGCCATAACGACAACTGGCCTGCTAAATGGATACAGCAGAGCCAAAGTATGTGCGAAGTTGCGTTGCATGTTCACAGATTTGTGTTTTTATTTCAATGTTGTGGAAAAATATGTCGATTGCAATCCAAAAATAGCAACGTTGTCTTGTCCGTGGCCTCAAATGTGGTGCAGATGTTCTGGAATTTGTTTATGTGACTCAGATAATTACAAATATCCGGCGCATAATTACGTTTCAGCGTTACATCCAAGTAGTGTCTGAAGTGTGCGAGCAGCTTTCTGAACAAAAGTACGATTTGGTGTGCAAGTGAGTGGACAAGTGGGCAACTCGAACGCAACTCTGGTCTCTGGGAATATGAAAACTAGCTGATGATTGCAGATTATCGTGTAGGAAGAAGTAATGATTCTGCACACCGTCCAGTTTTCCTTGCAGCCTGTTTCTCATTACATCCATGTAAACCAGAGCTGTGGAGGTGCAGCTGCCTCGGCTCTGGTTCTCCTCAGATTCTGCACATTCGGAGAAGAAAAAAAAAAAAAAGTAAATAAAACACCACTACTGCATTAACACGACCGATTTCTCCACCGCTAAGGTCTGCTGCTGTCGTCTCTGAAGCGTGACGTTTCTGACTGTGGGGGCTGCTTGTCGGGGTTTCCTGACTTTGATGCATGTCCTGACCGGGGCCTCCCTTTGACAGGTGCTCTCTTTGGAGACACCAACCATTTAATCTGCAGCTCCTCCAATGTGCACTAAGATGTTAAACACTCGTGCAGGTCAGGGACCTTAGCTAAACACATAATTATGAAGAGAGAACTATGAACTTCGGAGCATGCTGATGGTTTTGAACTCTCAAAATCAGCACGGAAAAGAATTGCTTTCTTTTCTGCAGCTTCTCAAATGTGAGGATGCTGCTTTTCAGTGACTTACAAGATTGCAAACATCTCTTCTTTCTTGAGATTTTGGGTCAAACAAGTCCTGCAATGTGCAACTTTTAATGACTGTTTTTGGTCTTTTTTTGAGCTAAACAAGGCCTTAATTGGGTTAAATACTCAACAGATTTCCTGCAGAAACTTCTTAGTTTCTTTAAATGATGCAACTTTAAACCCTGCTCCATCCACTGAAGGCATGTTTGTCAGAAAGAGCGAGAGAGAAAGAACATGACGGAGCTTGCGTTTGATTGTTTTTCTGCCCCGAACGTCACCAGGCGACTGAACCCGGTTTGTCAGAGGGCTCGCCTGCTTTATAAATAGTTATAACGCTGCTTCCACTTGTTCCCTAAAGCTACATCTGTCAGAGAGAAAGCAGCAGACGCTCACACGCCTGTGGTCATAATGTTCCCCGTTCCACCTCCGATCGCAGCCCAGTGTTTCCACCGGTCTCCCCGGAGAGGCCTCGCTTTCATAAAACCTGTCAAACAACGACTTTTAACTGGCAAACCGAGACAAAAACAAAGAGGTGGAAAAGAATGATCCGTCATTCTGACACTTCATCACTCTGTCGATCCACCAAGATTCACGCAGCGTTTCAGGAGTTTCCTGACTTTAGCCGAGCAGAGATGGATGTTCTCGCACAGTTCAAGTGTTGGTAAAAGCTGAGTCTTGTTCAAAAGCCATTATTTAATAAAGTGCTCCTTGGATCTCGTGCCATTTTGAAAGTTACCCAACAGACGTAAATCTTGATGTTAACTTGTGTAATTATTGCCTTATTTACACTCTAAAAAAAAGCAATTCAGGGTGGCATCACTTAATTAAATGTGTATTTGCAAGATAAAATCTGAATGTATTGATCCAGATAAACCGTTAAAATTGCCTGTTGACATAATATTGTTGGTAATTACTCCAACCTTATATTTTGGGTAATTTAAACTAAAATTTCTACTTGAATCGATAGACAACAACATTTAAAATGGGATAAATTAATCAAACTGAATTGATAACTTGATTTTTCTCCATCTTTCAAGCCCTTAACTTAAAAAAAACTTGTGTTTACGCTGCCAATCATTAGATAATTAGTCGTTAAAAGTAGCACTTGTTGTCGAGGAAACACTAATTCTTATAAGTCAATACAGTTCACTGGTGGACATAATTCCATTCATGCAACTCAGAACTGATGCAAACTGTTGTGTTGCTTTTATTTAAGCCTAAACCTTTGTTTTTAGAGAATCAGAATCTAACTCCACATGTTTTTTTTCTACACTTTCTGGCACAGTTTAAGTGTTGGTAAAAGCTGAGTCTTGTTTGAAAGTCTTTTCTTTTCAAAGCTGTTATTTAATAAAGTGCTCCTTGGATCTTGTGCCAAACTGAGTTTCCCAACTGGCATAAATCTTGATGTTAACTTGTGTAATTTTCGGCTTATTTACACTCTAAAAAAGTAATTCAGGGAGCCACCACTTAAATAAATGCGTCGTCACAAGATAACAATCAAACTTTAATAATGGAGGTAGTTGAAAACATTATTTTGCCGAGTTGTGATGACATAATTACACCACCTTAATAGTGTGTGTAATTTAAACTCAAATTAAGTGGTTTAAAATGAAATTCAAGTTCTAATAAATTAATCAAATTGACTTAATAACCTTTTTTTTTCTCCACCTTGAGTTCAAGAGGTCCTTAAAAGCCTAAAAACTTGTACTCATGCTGCCAGTTAAATTGAAATTGGTCATTTCAAATACCACTAATTGTAGAGGAAACACTAATTAGCATAACTCAATATAGTCGGTTAGTTGGCATAACTAGAGAATGTAATGTAATTTCACACCTTTTTTTGGCCAAATTTAGATTTTCCACCAAATGTTGGTAAAAGCTTGTTCTGTTTTTTTCAAAGCTGTTGTTAAATGAATTGCTTTCGTCATTTTTTAATCTGCTATTAAAAGGTTTACCTCGTCAGACGTCAGTCCTCATGTAAACCTTTTTGTTTTTAGAGAACCTCAGTGTAATTTCACACCGTTTTTCTCACTTTCTGGCCTTAATGCTCGCTTGGCCACGAGGCAGCAGCTGGCTAAGGTCAAGGTCAGAAGTCAGGTCCAGGTTTAGTCCAGCTGGGTCGTAGCGAGCGCGAGATGGACGGTTTAGCTCCAGTTTCACCCTCGTCCTGAAAGATGCGAGGACGTGAGCTGCTCTAAAAGGCTCCGATTATGGATGGCGCTGCTGCATATTTGCATCATCTGTTTGTCAGGAGAGCTGAACCAGTGTAAATTGTTCACTGGTGTGTGGAAGAAAAAGCTTCGGGATGATACTCAACTGTCATGGAACCACTCGTCTCTAATATACACTCCTGTCATGTTCACAGATCATCGGCCAAAACCAATAAGATCTCATGACGGCAAGCATCACATTCCTTCATCGTTAAACTCCATATAGCACCTGCGATTCTGCTTCTCCTTGAGTCAGAAAATTAATCTTACAGGTGCCAAATGTTGGTTTGTAGTGAATTTTTATGTGATCAACAGGTTTGTTCTGCATGGAAATGACATAAACAAGTGACAAAACACAGTGAGACGTTGTGTTAGAGATGTTATTGATGACTTTTTAAACCATTTTCTCACTATCTTTACTACAAGAAGAGTCATTGCTGTTGTAATCACAACCACTTTTTGGAAAATGCTGTCTGGATACCACTTCAAATGGTCCTTATCATTAATAAAACGTTCTAAAGTGTTCTAATACACTATAAATTAAGAACAGCTGATGCAGCAGTAGTTCTCTAGTCAGTTGTAAAACCAAAGAGCTTGTTTTTAGGATCTATTAATGAGAAAGTTAAACGCTTTGGCTGCTTACAAGATAAGTGATAAAGTCATATCCAAGTTTTCCCAAAGCGGAAACGTAAAGTTCAAGGAGTTGCATGTTGTGACAAATCTCAAAGCGACCGTTGTACTGGAAGGAATGGTGATGCAAGAGGCTGAGACGAATCCTCGCATCATATATAAGGTCATCCTGATGAGCAGTTCTGGTACCAACATGTCAAGTCGGACACTTACCGAGGCTGGTCTTCAGAAAAACAGTGCAGGAAAGGATGAGCTGTTTCTCGGCTGATGGGCCAGGCAGTGTCGTCAAAGCGAATGGCATCATGAGAAAACAGGACGACATTAAGATTCTGGTGGAAAATGTGAGGCCAGAAAATCTTGGCCTTGGCCAGCGTTGGTTCTTCCAACAAGACGGGGATCTGAAATGGGCTGCCAAAGATGCTGATATCTGGATTATGGAGTCCTGAGGCCAAAATCACAGTAAAGACGTGCAAAAAGCTTGTTAGCAACTATATGAAGAATAAGTTTAGACATGGAATTTTTTGGGAAAGTTAAAAAATAGTGAAGGTTGTATGTCTAACACAGTGTCTTTTATCAAGTGTTTATGTAATTTACAGTCAAAAGTAGCCTATTGGTCACATTAAAAAATCAAAATTTGGCGATAGGATGAAGAATTTGTGGTCTAACTGTATGTTTGCCAGATTTCCTAGCAGGTGGATGTTCCAACGTACGTCCTCAAGTTATAGACTCAAGCAGTAACATATGTCCAACATAACCTGGCAGTAGATAATTGACCCATTTCTGGTGGTTTTATAAGCACTGAATACATGTTTGGGTCCAAGATGACAAGAAGAGTAAATGCATTTTCAATCCATTTTGCCAAACTGGCTGCACTGAAAGGATGAAACACTTTGAGGACTGTACATGTGTTCCACTGGATGACACACTGAAACAGAAATATGTCAGAACAAGAACAGAGGGGGGCAAAGCAGGATGCACAACAAATTTCTGGCACAAGACCGTATAATGGGAGGAAGCTAATATTAAAACAGTCCTCTCCGATCCATCTGGTAGGACGGATTCTGGAACTAAAAGCAGGTTTTTTGTGGTGTTTCTTCTGAGCTGCATGATGCATCAAAGCCTCGGCAAAGGGCACGCAACACTCCAAACGAGCTATTTGCTAATTAGAACACCAGGAAGAAACATGCTTTGTGTTGTGTCTTTAAAAAAAAAACGGGCATCTTGAATGCCTTTTAGTGTTTGAAGCAACAGGACAGTTCTGCACGCTGTCGAGCTTTTCTTTCAGTGCCACAGCCTTATATTTTTCATCTGCTCAATGAGGTTCATAACTGCTTCCAATATAAAATAATTACAGACGAGTCGGGAGGCCCTCAAATCACGGAGCACAAGAGGAAGCTCGGATAAAAGCGAAGGAGGATTTAGGGTAGAAGATGGAAACAGAAAATCTTCCCCTAATTGTTTCTCTCTCTTTGTAACTAAGCAGTGCAGAACCCAACATGCTCATACTAATAATTTTCCTCTCCAAAACTGTAATTTAGACCGGCGTAGCTGTGCCGTGAGGATAAATCAGACGTGGCTAAATGCTAGGTGATGGAAAGTTGTCGCTGGAGTTGCTACATCAGCTAAATCTCCACTCTGCAGGTCTCGGCGGTTAAAGTTCAGTGACATTTTCAGCGCAGACGGCGGAGCTCTCTGGAAGACATTACGCGGCGGGCAGGACCAAGATGTGCTGGGAAGTTGTTTAGAGTTATACAGATTTCCCTCGGCACATCTGCCCTGCAGTTTTCAAGCACCCACAGAGGTTCTGTTCACCCCGAATCAACCTCCCTCTGCTCCACTTTATTTATATCGCTGTTTGTGCTCGACCACCTCTCCTTTTTTTGTTGCTGGTAGACGTGAAGTCATGCTTCCTGCGACGACGAGCCGCGCCGCTGTTTTTGACTTTCATGCAGAGGAGGTCTCTCCCATCGCGTAAATCAAGCAAAGCCCCAGAGGATCCGCGGTGAATATTTCCTCTTGAATGTTCTCTCAACTGCGGTTGTTTCGCTGGAGCTGGGCGCTGTGGCTTCCCCTCCTCTAATTCCCCACAGAGGCTTTTCTCCCCTCCTCTAGTGTGCAACCAAAAACCCATCCATGTGTGAAAGCGGTGGGGATTCCCTCACATCATCTTCGTCCCCCCGTTTTCCTTCGACTCTGCTTCCCTCACTTGGATCGAGCAGTTATTCACTCATGCAGACTTCCAGTTGCCCGTGATGCTGCGGTTTGACGTTTGCGCCAATATCTCACTGCGATCAGATGTTCGCTCTCATACTCAGTCTCGTTTGGTTAGCGGAGAGCTGGCAAAGTGTTTTGGCGTTGAGAACGTCATGTGTTCAGATCTTCTGACATTTTGCGGGTGAAAAAAATAGATTTTGGGTTGGCTTGAATGTCAGATTTGACTGCCGAACAGCTGTTACTCTCAACTGTGTGTTAGTTCAGTCTTTCCCAACATTCTCCCACCCCGAGGGCTGAAGGGCTGGGCTCTAGTCTCTTCATATGCCAGATTAGATGTATTATATCATAGAAGATGTATGGCTGCTGGGTGTGTAGCCAGTAGGTGTGTGGGTGTGTCTGCAGGGAGCTGGATCAGCCTCCTGAGCCGAGGTCTGCTGTGGGTACAACAGAGCTGAAGTGCAGACGGACCTGTGGTGTCTCCTGCAGTCATGCTCCACCATGCTGGAAGGTACCTGCTGCTCGGATGCCTGCTGCTGGATTTAAAGGGGTTGCATGTGCAGGGTCAAAGACGCTGGAGTGGAAAGGTACCCCTCAGATGTTACCTTCTCTTTTGATTGTTCTGCTCGAATGCAAACTGTAGCGTGTGCAGGTGCTTTTGTTGGGTTTAACTCGGCTTAGGGTGTTTTGGTTCTGAGGTTTTGACTTGACTTTGAGGCTGAAAGTACAAGGCTGCACCTGATGTGGTTTTCAGTTTTGAATACACCTTCGAAATGCCCCGAAGATGCTCCTGAGTCTTTGTGAGATTACAAAATAGCACATTGACTGTGTAGTTTTGTGTGTATTTTTGCTTTAGCAGCCATTTAAATGTGATCTGTTCCACTGTTCTCTCTGTAATGATGCCAACCAAATCTAGTGGTTTGAATTCTTCCAACAAAATTATAGAATAAATGCAAATTTGAGAACATAATCTGACTTTGTTTAAAAACCAAGTACATGGAAAAAAACAAAATGAAGTCATGCACTTGCTTAAAACATGAGGTGGATTTCACTGCCTGCATAGTGTGTACTTGACATGTTGTATGCATGCATTTAGTCAGAGGCATAACAGGATCTGAACTATTTACTCATCATTTAAGCAAATATGATGCGTATCATTACAAATTCTACGACATGACCACATTTTATGATTTCAAAAAGCTGATACACTGAGACCGAATGAGAGAATCCTGCAAAAATGTTGGATGTTTGTACTTTTAAAAAATTATGTTTCAGGCCTTGCACTTTTGTCAGCCAAGTCATTGAGTCATATACATGTATTGGGTCCCAGTGTGCTGAATTTGTTGGTTCCATCTTAGTCAGAATTTCAAACTGGTAATAAGACTTGTATATAAATTCATACTGATTTCTTATTTCTCTGCTGTAAACCACTTTTGCTCATTGGTTGTTGTTTAAAATGTGCCGTATGAATAACAGTGACTTGACTTCACCATTGAGTGTTGATGACTTCTGTGAATTCTTGTGTTTAAAAGAGCAACATAAAGGAAATTATTGTATTATTAGTGTTAGTTTTGGTATTATTAAGGCAGAACACACGCCCGTTTCTGTTTTTGGTGATTCAGACTTCGATGGGATGGACGCGGCTCTGCATTGGCAGTAAAAGCGCAGTCGAAGTGGAAACCAGCTCGAGCTCGCAGAGCAGTTTTATCGTATATGAAACGTTAAAGTCCTTCTCTTCCTGTCCTACATTCTTGGCGATCTTATTGTATAGCCCAGGACCACCACTGTTGAACTGGTGGATGCTTTGATCCAGACTAACGGTGGCATTTGGAACATGGGTGGTCCTGCTGGAAATAAAAGCCCAGACCATGATGGTGTTAACGCCACACTTGACCTGCTGAGCCACCGAGCAGCACAATGGAGTCACACGCTAGCTCGTGTGCACATGACAATGCTGATGAACACACACCACATAAAGACATTCGAGCACACACAAGTGTTAACACGCGTGATTGTGGCGATATAGTCCCGCTGGTTTGCCTCGTCCTCAGACAGACACACAGCCGACCTTACCGTCGGGTCTGCATAAATAATTGCACAACTAGAAATTGCGACTCCTGCATCCAGTTCTGCCATGCACATCTTTATTCCTGAAGCATCAGACCAGTGTGGTCGTGAACATTTCCAGGCCAAACTGCCTTCTTCTGCCTGCAAGACCCAGCCAGTCTGAGACCGTCTGCATACCTGTGTCTTGGCGAGATTTACGGACCTTGCCGTTTGATTAGCCCTTTGTAGGAGCAAGTGTTCATTGTCTGCGTGCGTGCGTGTGTGTGTGTGTTAATGATAACACTGTAGCCTGCAGCGCTTTTTTTTTTTCAGACTGTGAGGCCTCCATAGATTTCTCATTGCTCATAACTGAGAGTCTGTCAGCTCCATATGCAGACTGACTCCTGAGGATACTCGTGCTGATGGAAGGACTCAGTGATCAGTAATAACCATTAATCTTTGCCAGGTGTGCCCCGACAACATCTGCCCATATTTACAAGTATGTGCTGAGAGTTGCACAGATTTTGAGACGCTATCTCTATTTTGAATCGGCATCGAAGAGCAACACTCTTAAATACTTTGTTGTAATAGATCTGATTGCACCAATTCTCCCAGCAGCACCGTATCATGCCAACCGCATTGTCACGCAATGATACTGTAACTGAGACAAGACAATGTGATGGATTACAAAGATTCAAGTCCCAGCAAGTTGGAGCTGTAGTTGCCTTGAAGTTTGGAACAGCTCGCTGAAAAACAAATGCAGAGACGCTGTTATGTCCTTGATACTTGAGCTAATTGTATCTGTGTCAGTGTGCCGTTTACAGATTTATGACACGTGTTTGAATGCAAATGTTTAAGTTGATGCAGTTACCCAATGTATTGTGCGATCACAACAACTATGGCTGTGAAGTGCTGATAAGGGTGTTAAGATGTTTTGGGTTTTTTTTGCAACTTTCTTTCATAAATGACTAGAAACAGTTGTCATAAATCAATGTTCTGTCAGTTAACTAGACAAGCAATGGACCATTCATTACAGCACTAATGCAGACGACATCCATCATTATAGGAAGAGGCATAAACTACTTGCATCCACTGATAGCTGCCCTGCTTTTGTTTCCTTCATGGGTCGGCTCAGTGTGGGTCTGCTTGTGGTCTTTATTGCTCACATACTGCGATATATCATCGTAATCTTTGGCGAGCCAAATGGAATCTTGGTCGACTGGTATTACTCTTCAACCAATCGATTGGTCCTGGAGGCCAAAAAATTAGCATATTATCTCTAGATGAACTAAATCAACCACGGTGCGCTCTACCTGCAAACTTTATTATCCCAAATCAAACATAAATCAACCTTGAAAGCTGCTATTTGCAGAATGTTCAGAATTTTTAACCTACTGCAGATGTTTTATACAGAAATTATATCAACAGAGTCAAACGTCGGAAGTGTGTCTTTAAAAACTCTCTTAAATAGGGATCTGATGCAGGTTTATCAGATACTTAATGTTCGTAATCAAGGACTCTGATTATTGAAATGCAGTAAAAATGACAATGTTGGTGTCAAAACGTAGAATAATGCATCAATCATTATATTGCATATATTTATGTTTTACATATGTTTAATTAAAAGAGAACCTTTCGACATTTATCCTTTAGTGTGTGATGACCAATCAGATGCCGGTTCGTGTCCCGGTGGGGGCACTGGAATCTTTCTGCGTGAAGTTTTCATGTTCTCCCCGAACAGTGTGGGTTCTCTGGCTTGCTCCCACACAGTCCAAAAACATGTTGAGGTTAATTGGTGATTCTAAATTGTCCGTAGGTGTGAATGTGAGTGTGCTTGGTTGTCTATCTCTAAGTGTAGCCCTGTGATAGACTGGTGACCTGTCCAGGGTGTCCCCTGCCTTCACCCTGAGTCAGCTGGGATAGACTCCAGCCCCCACAACCCGAGTGAAGTTGAAGCGGTGTATAGGTAGATATTCAAAAAATGTATAAATATCAGAACTGATACTCAGCCATTGGAAAAACCGGTCGATCCCGACTCTTTACATCGATACAGAGCGCTTCATAAGCAGACTTCACTTTGTCTTTGTTCAACTCTGCAGCAAACAGGATGCCGGTGTTGCTAGATTACATCTCACTGTCTAATAAATAAACCACCTGCCGGTCCAGTTGGAATTACAATGTGAATTTTTTTCCCAGTGTCGATCCTAAAGACAAACACTGTTTATACAGAAGAAGACAAATCACTTTGTGGTCACCTGAAACCTGATCTTAAGTTATTAGCTATCAATAGATCAGTATGGCTAACCATCATAAACTGGGTTTCAAGGGCCTGAAAACTGCTAAAACTCACAAACACGAGCATGAAAGCAAGAAAAAATGACATGTGTGATGGGAGTAATAAGGAGGCTTTATAGAAGCTTGTTAAAGATTCTGCCTGTTTATCAGCCTCCAGCCGCTGACAAACACCGAGCCTTTTTGATTTCCTGACTGCCATTTGTTCAGCTGTGGTATCGGGCCAAGAGAATTACGTCCTCACATTGTGCCAGCGCAGCACATTTCCACCGAAGGTAGAAGTGTTGTTCAAATACAAAGAAAAACATGCTTGCTTGAGCCTGCTGCTTCAGAGCCTTTAGGAAGAGATAACGAATGTAAACACCGTGTTGGCACGAGCTCTGAAGGCTCAGAGAGCTACTCGCTGGGATTGTTAGTTTTGTGTGACGGGATAACTACTGAGATTCATGCTGCGCCACGTTTGCTCTGTAGACTCAGTTTTGTCCCAAAGATTGACGCCAAACAACTGTTTAATCTTTGCGCTGTCATGTTGGGACATTGAACATGATGTTAATGAAGCTGAAAGACTCTGAATTTACAGTTTCTCTGAAAAAAAACCATCATTCTTGATGGTTAAACATCCTCACTACTCCAATGGTGATCTGTAGGTTACAGTGTTGGGGTTGTAACCTGTAGATTGCTGTTTAATACCTGGTCTGGTCTAAATCTTAATACAGCTCGTAAAAAATCAGCATTTGCCCCAACATTTACCCCCAGCTGCTAAAATGAACAACTTAGCAGCCAACAGATCAGAAAGGAAGTTTTACTCTGTAGCTTTTAGTGCAAATTTATGCCAATTTGTAAATATAATCATAACATTTCTACAAAGGAGGGCTTTACTCGCCTTTAATAAACAAAGATTTATATCAGTATATTGATCTAACAGTTACATCAATGGGTGAAATTAGATATTAATTATAAATCAGTTCCCCCACAGAGTGACTGCAACATATAGATGAGTGACAAATTAAAGGAGAAATCAGCATACCATTGCCCAGTCTTTGCTACATTGTGCTTTTATACAACTAAACTGCATTCTCAATTACGTTTTGAGGGGACGGTATTTTTTTTTTTTTTTTTAATTAAACGTAATTGGTGATTTGTGGAGAGGTGGGAAAGGAAGGCCGGTGACCAGCATTAACATCCCATGATGGACAGCAGCCTTATTAGTTAATGTAGAAGCATTAATCCAATTTTCATTTGACTTTTACTCTTAAAAATTGACGGTGTAGTTCACCACATTTAATGTCTGCTGCTTTATTTGAAAGTCTAGATTTTAGGTGCGCAAATCCACTAACATCGTCAAAATTTCACAATGAAATTAAAAACGTAGGTTCCATGTGGGAAGATATTGTACAAAATCTTAACTTACTATGACGTAAACCTGTGAGAGAATAAAGCTCAAAGCTAGGTTTGCTCATTGCATCTCCATCACACCACAGGAGTCTGTAAACACTCCCACATGAGCAGTAAAGGTTGGTCATACGCTCAGATATGGATGTTTCTCTGAGTTTGCAGTCCTTTGATGAAAACTTGCAGCGCTCAATAACTGTCGGCTCCCGACTGACTGACCGGCGTATCATAGCGCCCCAGTGAAGTTCTGCCCGGGCTGTCGTTGGTAGGGATATCTGACAGACTGGAGGGGAGATAAGCTGAGGGGACGGTGTTGACCAGAGGAGATCCAGTGTCTGCCTATCAGCCGGGGCTGGTTGCCTGAATGTGGCCTGGGATAAGACAGAGAAAGGCCCTTTTGTTTTCAGCTGGGGCTCTGTGTTTGGTCTCCTGCCTATCTCAGACCGTCGCTGGCTGGGTTTCATTGCAGACACAGTATTTAAAGGCAGACGACTGGCCTGTTTCTGGCTAATGTTTGGGGATATCATTTTTTTTCTGATAACACAATCAGAGCATGCTCAATTGATTTTTTGCCTTGACAAATATCTGTAACCAAAACGGAAACCTGAGATCTCCTCTGTAATAACGAATTCGTAAATTGTGTCTGGTTCCACTTCATTCCTCTATTTGATACCATTTTCTTCCTCCAGGTCTTGTGTTTTTTTCCCATGACAACTTTTGTTTGGCTCTCAGACATTGATGTAAAGGTCAAAATTTAGAATAAACTGCACGAACCATTGCCCGCTGTCTCCTGTCAGAAGCAGTTCAATTCAATTCAGTTTTATTTATATAGCGCCAATTTACAACATATGTTGTCTCAAGGCGCTTTGCATAGCAACATGAAGACCTTACAACATTTACACAGAGAAACCCCAACAAAACCAAAGTTTTCTTTGGACTCCCTTTGAACAAGCACTTGGAGACACCGTGAAGGAAAGAAAAACTCCCCTTTACCACAAAGGACAAAGTAAACTTCCGGCATAATCAGGCTCTGGGAGGGCAGCCATCTGCCTCACCTGGCTGGGGCGAGGGTGAAGGTGAGGGTAGGAGGTCGGTGTGAGGATAGCAGATGGAGAACAGACAAAGAATGCAAAAATACAGGTTGTTGTTGGTGCACATCAGAACTCTAAACACCTATTTTAAATAAACAGAGTGCCCTAAATACCAAGTTTGCCATGAGCCAGATGCATACATTTACATGTCCATCAAGCCGGTATTTATTTAGCAGGATTTATTCAGCTGGGATGCCAGAAAAGAGGTCTGCAGACCTCAAAAGCACCAATACACCTAGAAGTGCAATTATATAACCTCAGCAAATGTCTTAAATTATGCAGGTAGCTGTACCAAGCACTTCAGCAATACCTACTAACAAATGGGTTCACAAGCCTCATGTGATGTTTCATTTGGTTGGTAATTTGGTTAAAAAATAACGCCCCCTTATCCCCATGTTTTTAGGGGTTTTTTTTGTGTAATTTTCATGCTAACACACGGCTTTAAACCTCTGATATTTAGCAATGTTATCAGTGTTCTGCTATAATTTACCCATCTTGACATATGCACTCTGAAAGGTACAACTCTGCACTTTCTTCCTCAGACCGTGCACACCCCTGTCTCCTCCTGCTCTCCATATGCCTCTCAGCTCCACTTTAGCGTGCTCCATTTCAGCCCGTTAGGGTCATCAAACAAAATTTATAGCCCTTTGGTCCCTTCCCCTGAAAGGCCTCTCTCACTACGCCACCGATCCCTGAGGCCCAACATTTTAGCATGTTTTGCTGTTCGTGTGTGTGGATGTACTGCAGCATGACCGGCAAGAGAAAAATGCTTGGTTCGTTTGGCGTGTTGTTAATTTTGGAGTGTCTGCACCGTCACCTCTGGATACCACAGAAACTGCTGTGTTTGTTTTGAGAGAGAGAAGCCACAAAATGGGAGTCGGTCATAATAAGTTGACATTTTGACAGCTGACCACACTGATTTACAGCAGATTTACAGTGAGAACATTTAGAGAATAGTTGTAAAGCTTTGGTCTGAAGCTCTAAACTACATAAACTCCCTTGAGGAGGTGAAAGGAAGGAGTGACACTAGAGTCTATGCTGAAGAAGTATTTGCAGGTTGTCTCATTTATCCAGAACTGTGCCAAGACTCATGTCACGGGGAAATGAGCCACTGTCGTACTTTTAACAGGGAGGTAAAAGCTGTGCCAGACAGAACAGGTACAAAAAGAAGACAGCGCATCTCCGTCTTGTCAAGATTTATGTTAAACTTGTTGAAGAAGATCCAGCTAGAGATAAGCAGAGATGCATGCTTTAACCTGACTATCAGCTGAAGGATAACAGATGTACAGGCTTTTAGGGATGGCAGTGGAATTTGGGTGGTAGGGAATTTCCTTTCATAGTTTCAAAGAAGAGAGCTTTATTGTCAGTATTTACAACACAACAGCAGTGGTATCCAAACCACAGTGTGGCTAAGTAACGAATGTGATACCTGACGTACAGCAACAGTCAAAGAGCAAACAGAGTGCAGCTCTGAAAGGTTCGCAATAATCTTGCTCAAAGTTCTCACTGGTTTGGCTGCAGCAGGAAGCTCAGCGCAAACCGCTGAAATGTTGATTAGAGGCGTAACACTCAAGTGTTTTGAAAAGAAATGACAAAATCAGTAGTGGTGTGCCGTGTTTGATGGCAGATGGGTTAATGGTAACTGTCTCGAAAAGATGAGGAACTAATTGACTTGAAGGCAGATGAAATGAAACCAGATGTCAGGGAAGAGATGATGGGAAGAGGGTCTGCAGCAGTGTTTTTCTGTGGGAAAGGGTCTGTGGTCGGGGTTGAATTTAAGTCTTTTAAGTAGAACTTTGTCAAGAAAACATCAAGATCTCTGGATTACATAATGACTTTTTATTCATTCACAGTAACAGTTGATTTAATGTTCACATGGCTTCTTATTGCCTTCATCTTTTCAATCTCGAAATGCTGTTATTGTAAATTTTGCAGGTGGCATTTTTGATTTTGTCCACTCAGGTACAAATAAGGTTTACACTCTATGTAGCACGATTTTGTTTATCGGTGATTGTCTGCAATCCAAAGATGCTGCAAAGATGTTTGTCAGTATTGTTAATGCTCCTCAGACAATCCACCACAGTATTGCGGAGCCACACAATACCCCATACATCTACTAGCATCAAAACATGATTCAAACCAGAAAACCACTGTAATAATGCCGGAGAGACGAGCCATGAATAATTCCTAATTCTTGTTTTTGTTTCTCAACAGAATGCATTCCTGCGACGGGGGAGTGCTCGAGGGGACGGGACACTGCCTTCTAGACCCAATCGGAAAGGTTCAGCAGGTCGTGGGGGCGTCTTTCTGGTGGACGAGGACACCGACTTGTTGAATCCAATCTTCCACAATGGTGACGACATGGACCCTCAATGGAAACCGACCAGAAACGGGCCTAAAGGAAGCCAGAAGGGGAAGCCTGAAACGTCATCTAAAAATCAGGAAGAGAACATTACAACAGAAAAGAAGACAGATTCTGGTGGGAGGACTTCATTGCTGTTCCCGGGAAAACCATCTGATGATATCATTAACTTGGACATCGGAAGTTCCTCCAAGAAGCCATCACTAGGGTCTCCTGTGCTTCCAAAGAACCCTTTGGATCCTAGAACATCCACAGACCCCAACAGACTAAGAGAAGAGACCTGGACTGTTTCACCAACATCTCGCGTCATTAGTTCTTCTCCTTCTGTGAAGGTAGAGGAAGGAAAACCCACCACACACTTTGAACAGCCGGTCAAAGATCGCACTGGAATTGTGACCATTGTATCCAGAGATGGAGACCTAGTCCGGGGCTCTGGTGGTAAAATGTACCGACTCCAAAGGGGACCACCGGGCAGAATGGGTCCTCCAGGGCCGGAAGTAAGTGGTCATATCATCTTCTTGTGTCTTTGTTTTAGTGCTATTGGATGTATCCGATTATGATACCTGCTTGTTTTTCCACATGACAGCAAAGAAAATAGTCAATACATGGCTCTGCCTGATGTTCAAGGATGCTTGAAAATGTTCTTGGCCTTACCAAAAACTGTCACAGGAGAAAGATTGTTCTTGTTTAATATTTCAACATAATCTCCTGTAACTTTGATGCACTTGGTCCACTGATGTTGAAGCTTCATGGGAGAAGGTCACATCCTGAGCCTCCACATCTTTCCCAACAGCATGCATGACTTCATCAACACTTTGAAAATGGCAGCGACTCAAGCAGCTAGACGGTGACTTTTAACTGTTGAACCTTACTCCACCTGACCTGCACCATCGGACTTCTGTTTCCCAAACTGAAATCCCATTTGTGCCATTTTCAAAGTGATGAAAAGGTCATGTATGCTGTTCAGGAGTGCCTGGAGGCTCAAGATGTGACCTTCCTCCATGAAGCTTGAACACTGGTGGACCAAGTGCATTTTTATTTTGTATGTTTTGGTAAGGCCAAGAACTTTTTGTAGTTCTCTTGTAAAATGTTTCATGAGTAATGAATCTAAGTTTTTGTGTTTATTGCCATTGCAGTTGTTTTGGATATTGATTACCAAAGCAAAGGCTTGAATCCTGCTGATTTAACAGAAAATTGGATGTATAATATCAGAGCTATGTGTCATTAGATGAGATCTAAAAAGGAGTCAGGACAAGCCATGTGAACGGAGAAAGTGTGACGACTGTTTATGCTTTACGGCTTACAAGAGCTGTTCTCCATCAGCCGCCATCTGACTCTGATCAGGGATGATTACACTGCTCAAACATATGTCCATCCACATGTCTTTGATGCTGCGATGTGAGCATTCAGAGAGCCGCATGGTTGAGGACCTTCAACAGTTTGTCATCGCATTACTCATTATGACAATCTTCACCTCTGGCTACCAAATTGTCTGGTTGGTGCAGAGAAGGAATGAAGTCAACTTAAACTATCCAGTCGGAAGACTTAGCTGGTTTAAGAGGTGGGCCATTACAGGGACTGCAGGGCAGACAGAACCAAAAGCACACAGCACATCTGGTTACATCTGGAGTCACGCCGCCATAAAATCCACAGGATCTCTCAGCACGATTACTGTGATTGGAGCCGGCTGTAGGGAACAGGAGGGAAGACGTCCTGTTGGCTTCTCCCTCCTCGTGTACAACATCTCAGGCCTCGCTGACGTCTCCTGGTGTAGAGCTGTCCTCTGCAAGTGTTGTTTCAAACCTTATATTTTAGTAAACAGCATGTTTCAGGAAAGTTCGAATTTCAATAGTAGGTGGAATAACTTTATATTTCCAAATAACTGAAACAAGTATTTGAGCCTGGTGCCAACCCTAACGCGTCGCACACAGCTGCTGTGCTTCGACATCACATTTGATGGCATTTTCAACGCTCAAAGTAGTTAGTAAAAATCTGTCAGAAGTGACAGAAGTAGAGGCAATGAGTTTGCAGCCAGATGTTCTTAGCTTGTGTCGTCACTGACATGCTTTTTTTAGGCGACAAGAGGTTTGCCCTGTGTTCCTGAAATGGTGCCATGTGTTGTGAGAGAGTGTATCTTAAACCAAAGTATGATCTTTTTATCTAAAAATAACAAATCACTCTTATAACATAAACCTTACCTAACAGCGACTGATATATAATAATGGTCTGACAAGAACAACACCTGTCTCCAGCCTCCTTATGAGGCTCTTTTAAACTGGAAAAATGAATATTAAGGCACCAAAGGAGGATGGATGGATGGATGGATGGAAGATCAAACAATGTTTTTTTGTTTTTTTTCCAGGGCTGATACCAATTATTGGTAATCAAGGTGATCAGAACCGATATTTGGAAGTAATGCGTATTTGGACTAAAGTTGAAAATCTTGGTTGCAAAGCTAAGAATACCAAAAACTTCAAGACAAAACTTTTTTATGGCTTTGTCTTAACTATATGCCTTTATGTAGAGAGAATTAGCTGTATCAGAGCCAAAATACCATAAAATAACAATACAGATAATCTGAAAATGCCAAATATTGGATCAAATAATAATGCAAGTATGTGAAATTTTAAATAAGCGTGCTGCAGGACATTTGTTTTCACGCTCTGTCAAAAACTACAGCAAATTTTTCAATAGATTTACTAAATTTACGAATTTGTCTAGATCTCAACCAAAACAACAGAGTTTGTGAAGGATGCACACAGTTCCAAGCAATTTGAATATACAGGAACTGTACATTATATTTGAACACTCTACTCTTAATGTTCGCATTCTATTGACATGGCTTATGCTTTTTAACAGACAACAAACTGATATTCTACAAGGTTCCTGTGATTGCTTTTCTCTCAAGTCACTGTTTTCGCTACTACACAGTTGCAGAAACTACACTTTGAACACTTTGTGGGTTTTGGAAGTAGTTCATAAATATTATTTTGTACCTTGAAAAGTGCTTTATCCTCAGAGCGTTGTTGTCTTCTGAGTTTCATTAAGAGTCACTGTTTCCACAGGGCTGTCTGGGTGAGCCTGGCCTTCCTGGGTTTAAAGGTGATAAGGTAACACCAGCATGTTTACAATGCAATAACCTATGATGATGTGTTAAGTTTGTCCACTCACCTCCTCAGGATTTATGTCCACTCCTGTTCTGCACAGCCCTGAAATAACATCCGAGGTGGTGTCTTGTTTTAACGCTCAACTTGGCCCTCGGACGTTTTAATGTCTACTGCTATAAACGCTTGTTTTCATGCCAGAACCCTGGTGTTGTATCAGATCTCTTCTATGATGTAATGTTGCAAACAAGGGCTGCTATAGTAGGTTCCCATGTGAACTGATTCGTCTTGCATAACGTACAACTTCCTTTTCAATGGCCACAGGGTAAGACTGGCCCTGAAGGGAGAGCAGGGAAAAGGGGGGAGTTAGGACCTCCTGGACCGCCGGGTTTACCAACCCTGTACCTGTGGAAGAACACCGCTGAGGAATGGGCTGCGTTCCAGGTAAAACATGCTTGTTTAATTTGTCAGTTTATTTACAGTAGGTTGCAGTAAGTCCATGTGTCTCCTATTGTATATGAATTTCTCTTTCGTCTAGTCCTACTACCTGCACTTCTTTGGGCTTGAAAAAAAAGACCATAGAGTTGGAGGTTTTTGTAGAAAATAAACGGAAATGTATTTTCATTCAGATATAATCTTAGAAAAATCAGGTGGTTTCATATTGCTTAACTGACAACGTTTTATCATGTCTTGGGATTGCATTACCAGTCTGTCAGCTGGTTGACCAGATTATTGGTTAGTGGTTTGGTCTGTGCACCGTGATGGTTAAAACTAAAATATCTTAGAAAAATTGTTAAAAATGTATGTTATCCAGCACTTAAGTTTATGACAAGCTAATAATATAACTGTCATAATTTTGTTTTATCTGCCATGTTCTGCATATAAAAGATGAATGCGAAGCCAGTTTGGAAGGGCCTTAAACTTTCATTCATTCTAACAGCCAACAGGAGGCGACTCATCTGGTTTCATATAGAAGTCAACGTGTATAGAAGTCTACGAGAAAATTATCCAATTCCTTCCCACATTTGTTCTTTCAATAAACATTTTACTCATTAGTTTATGGTTTCAATCAGTAGTTTGAAGTCTTCTTTGAAGCAGCCTGATGTTCGTTTGATGAATTATGATAACATTTACGCCGAAGCAGTGTAGGATATAGGGCAGGACGACCTTGCGATTGACAAGTTGCTACCACCTGGGCGTGAGAAGTTCCCATTGGGTTCTTAGTCAGATCCAACACATCCAATTTAAAAAACTTCGATGGAAATTGCCAAAATCCTAAACTTGAGTCCCCAAAACAGTAGACCATAAACCAACAGGTGAGGTGGCTACATCTGTTTTGGTTTTTTTTTTGCTGTCTATGCTAACTATTAATCGGCCTTATTAGCACGCAAATGCCCTAAAGGGAGATGGGAAACATCAACATTCTTAACATGACCATGGCACAGAATTTTTAATGAGTTAATGACATCTGAATTGGGTGACAAAACTCAGCTATTTCTTGGCTGTATTTAGGGCTATCATGCTAACAAGATAACACATTTTTAAGAAGTAAATTATGGAGCAGTCAGAAGACTTAGCCTCTTTTAGGAGGAAAACTACGATTTTCTTCTGCCTTTTGGTGTTTGGGTAAATCTATAGGCATCTTTCCACTGCAGGAGCTTGGGGGAAGGTGTGAGGCAGCGCCAACATTTACAGGAATGGCTGCATAATTGGCACTTTCTGTTTCCATTGCGATATTGAATCCAGCAGCTCCAACCATGGTGTTAACTGAGTGCACTGAAACAATGACAGATACAAGTTACCAGAACCCAACTCAAGTTCCATGTGCAAGTCGGAAGAAGAGCAACGGTGGTTTCTGTTGGCCTATATGGTAAAGTGTTGCTGACTGCTACTTGACTTCCAGATGGCAAAACCAATTGTGCTTGTTTTCCTTTTTGAATTTAACCAACCAGCATCGAACCCTGCACGGCAAGAATACCTTCTTGGTTTTCCTTCTCGACAACAACCCTGAAAGAGGTTCTGCAGGTGCCGTTTTGCAGTCGACATGCACTCTCGCGTTCTATAAAACGACCAGCACCTTCCTGCGGTGGAAATCAGCTCATTATTATAGTGGACTGATCCAGAGACGTGAAGAACTTGGGCTGATCTCATTACCGAAAGCAGAGAGTGGAAATTGATACCTTTTATTTTAATCTAAATCCTGGTACTAACAGGATTCCAAGTGTTCCTTCAAACAGAACGTCATCCAGGGCTTAGGAGACGGTTTTTCTTCTCTCCTTTTAGCGCTCAGATAATTCATTGTCAGGACATCAAATGATCCTCCATCCTACCTCGACCCATGAGATCCCCAGACTATCTGTAGGACCTCTGACCCTGCAGTTATTGTGCGTGCAAGCCGATGCTCCGTCCTCATCTGTTTAATCTCTCTGCATTGGCCACAGCTGTACGTTGTATAATACGCACTCACACAGTATGTCAGCATGATGGAGGACTTCAAGTCTGTTATTGAAAAAAGATGGCAGGAATAAAAGTCTGCTCGTGTTTTGTGGAGGGGATTTGTTACTGTGTGTGCTTTGAACTTTATGTGGACGACCTGTGGCGGCCATTTATATACTAACATTCACTCTGAATGAGGGTCAGCGATAAAGCAAAGACACATTCCTAACTACAGGAAGAGTTTGATAAGTTATGTTTTCATGACTAAAGACTGGTGTTTTTTAAAATATTTTCTCTCACTTTATATTTATTCCTGCGTCTATAACTTACCTCGTGTTTCCTTTCTTTTTGCAGCAAACCAATTTCTACCAGCTGCTTGTCGCTGGTTGGCCTGTAAGTATGCTGTGATAACCTTTCAGCTGCTAGGATTTAGACGTTTTTGTTAGTTTCTGTGAACCTGAAGCTGCTTTCTTCTTTGTGAGCTTGCAGAGTAAAGAAGGCCCTGCAGGACCACCTGGAGAGATGGGCAAACCCGGCCTACAGGTCAGAGATGAGCTCCAGTCACGACTTCTAAAGCAAATGAGGAGCATGAATACATGTATTTGATTAACTCTTTTTTTTCTCAGGGGCCTTCTGGTGAAGCTGGGGAGCGAGGACAACCAGGGATGCCTGGAGAGATGGTGAGCAGGCCAACCAACACTTCCTGTTCCAGTCGTAGATAAGATTGCTGCATTGCTGTTACTGCAATCAAAACCCTATCAAGAGAAAAGAGCAGTGTTACATGGTGCTAATGCACATGAAGAACCGTAGAGAACAGTGTTATGTTTACTTTATCCGGAACATTACATTTTGTTGTTGAGCTATGTTGAGACAAACAGTGTTGTATGATGTTTTGACACTTAAAGAAGTATGTGGAAAAATTAAGCGTTACGTGAGTTTTGTTGCACTTGAAGATGGCAAAGAGAAAATAGTGTAAAGAAATGTTGTTTCCCTGGAAGAACTATAGCTAGACTAATTATGAAAGGTACAAATTCAGTACAGGGCGGTAAATATCTCTTCATATTTGCTACAAAATCTGTAAAAGTAATATGCCTTAAATACACCTTAAAAACACCTTTAATATGCCTGAAATACATATTTTAAAAACTGCTTTAATAAGCCTTTAATAAACAGTTTATAACTAACTTTTAATAAATCAGTCCAAGATGTCTTTGAATGTGGTCTGCAAGGTGATGCAGTTGGTCAGCGCCGTCGCCTTCCAGCAAGAAGGTCGCCAGTTTACGTCCCGGTGAGGACACCCGGGGTCTTTCTGCGTGGAGTCTCCATGTTCTCCCCGTGCAGCGTGGGTTCTCTCCAGGTTCTCTGGCTTCCTCCCACACAGTCCAAAAACATGTTGAGGTTAATTGGTGATTCTAAATTGTCCGTAGGTGTGAATGTGAGTGTGCTTGGTTGTCTGTCTCTAAGTGTAGCCCTGTGATAGACTGGTGACCTGTCCAGGGTGTCTCCTGCCTTCACCCTGAGTCAGCTGGGATAGACTCCAGCCCCCCATGACCCTAGTGAGGATTAAGCGGTGTATAGATAATGGATGGATGGATGTGTTTGAATGTACGCTGAATGTGGAGATATGTCAAACTGGATGTCTGCCGAGTCAAAATGATATCTCAAATTAGATTTTTGACTGGACAAAATTAAGTTCCAGTTATCTCAAGTTGGAGACTGAGACAGGTTGCTTCATAAACATCCCATGGTACTGGATTCGTAACTAAAGCAGCCAGAGGCCGAAGTTCTTGTCAGTTTCAACTGTAAGTCTCTGATGAGTGAAGCTCTCGTTATCCTCAAACTGCTAATCAGCTCTTCCTATTTCGTGGCATTTTCTAACTATCTGTTCCAACACACAAATCTCTTATTTCTACTAACACTGTTCAAATGCGTTGTTGAGCAAATACCCAGTGGGAAACCTGGCATCATGCACAATATCTCGGACAATGACGTTAAAGATATCTACAGCTATTATTTTGACCAGTCAAAACTGAAATACAGACGTCTTTAAGCAGCTGTGACTTTGACTAGTTAGACTGATGTTACAGATATCTGCAGTTTTAATTTAAACTCAGCTATAAAAATGTTAAAACAACTTGACAGCCACAACTAGCAATAAATGTGGCACATGCTATCTAAATGTTAGAGTTGCAGCTTCCACCTTTAATCAATTATGGATAAATAAGATGTTCCAAAGCTACAAAACAATTGCCATATGCAAAAAGCTCAATATTATAGCAGCGAGGCTTGTCAATCAGTGCAGCCCATCATTAAACAGACTTTTCTTTGATGTTAGCTCTGTTCTTTGGATTTGTTTGTGTCTCAAATCCTAAGAATTTAGGTTTAGATTTTCTGTCCAGCTCCATTGTGCTTGCACTTAATTTTACACTTGGTTTATTTTAGGGCATCATTTTCTGTTCGTTCTGTTGTAATATAATCCAACATATTTGGTGTTTGGGGTAAACTTTGGGATGGCGGTCCAAGTTTAAAACAGATTTTTGTGGGGCTGAACAAAGCTGGTTGGTGCAGCTCGTTCTAAATGAATGAAGTGTAATGTAGCCCAGTGTGGTTAAAGGGAGTGGGAGTTTGGAAACCCTCCCTATGACGTAACCTTTCTCATATTCTGAGAATAAACTATGAAAGTAGTTTATTGCTAAATTAAGAAGTTCCAAAATGTGATTACACTGAGGCCTAGTTAATCAGGTTTGCTAGATTTAGATTGTGCGGCTTCGCTTTTTGTCCCTTAGTGTGGAATTACGTTCAATTTAAAAACCTCTGACTTAATTTGTTTGGGTTTCTAAGGGTGGAAGGTGATTTAACTGTGTTGCATCCATCTGAAAATACATAAACATGAGTCCTGGAAGTCCGCTGTGGAGACTGAAAGCCAGGACCAGTGTGAGGTCTGAGCTGGAAACGAGAAACTGTGAGGTTTGATCTCGTTGAAAACACTCAGCCGCCTGTGGTGTCTGCTGTGTTCGGATCAGTGTGGTCGAGAATATTGATCTGCTGTTTGTTGTTGTTTGTGTTTCAGTCGCTGTGTTGTCTACGTGAGTGAAATGCACATTTTTATTAGCGCATACAAAACCACATATTATCACCTACTTCTCACTCATATTTACAAACTGTTTTGTTTGTGTGATGCCTCTCTGATTTCCAACCTAAACCACTGGATTCACAATAAACCTTAAAGCCATAAAAGGTATTTAACGAACAAAACGTTGCATCTATTAAATTCTTACTTTTGAGCAGCAAGCTTTGTCATTTTGAAGTGTCTTGTATCCAAAAAAGGTTGAAAAGTGAAGCTGTTTTGTGGCCAAAAACTCCCCTTGAAGATGTAAACGTGTGTAGTGATTCGTCAATTCATCAACAAATACGAAATGAATGTTGTTTAATGTAAATGTTTATGATGAAACAAACAATTTGAAGCATCCACCAGCACTCTGGGTAGTTATAGCTGTTGTATTTTAGTTGTTTTGTGATCTTTTGTAGAGTAAATACGCATCGTATACAAGTGTTTTTAATGTGAACAATTATAACTACACCACCAGTAATTGGAGGCTGCTGCGTTAACATAAAGGATAATGTAGTAAAAACCAGGTTATAATAATATAAAATATATCTTTATTGGGAGATTTATAATTAGCAGATACTTTACATCAACGTACGAGTAACAACAAATTTATAGCTGCCTTTAAAAGTACATTAGAACAGATTGCAAACTATTTATGATTCTAAAAGTGTGCGTTGAACTGGAGCGTGAGCCGACCAGTGTTAAATAATTCATCATGCCAGTCTCTGCGTGTACAACACCGTATCCATCATCCCGCCGATGTAACGCCGTCCGGTGCCAACACAGGTGGTTTAGTCATTCTCTGAGAGTCTGTGCATGCTTCCCACCTGTCTGCAGGTCAGAGTTATTGCACGCCAAACCCTGCTAGACAGTCGTGTTGTTCTTCAGGTGATGCTCCGTCCGAGTGATGGATGGTTCCGCTGAGCGCTGGAGTCTTCACACTGCAAACTTCTAATTTATAATGGAGCTTTCCCACTGTGAAGCTCCTCGCAGCTGTGGACTGTTGAGGTTTCGCTCGCTGCATTTCATGTTTGGTTGTTTGTAACTGTTCACGAACAGGCTAATAAAGAAGCAGTCGTTATCAACAGTGGCTCATCTCTGATCATTTTGTCCTCTGACAGGGCGATATCGGTCTGAGGGGTCCTCCTGGACGAGCCGGGACTCCAGGGAGAGACGGGGAGAACGGGGAAGACGGCCAGCAGGGGTCACCTGGTGCTCCTGGACCACCGGTTAGTGTTGGTGCATGTGCAGCATGACCACGTTAAAGACAGTAAATCAGGTGCTCATCTGCTGAAATGTTTCCATCTTGTGTCTCCTCGGCGTCAGGGCCTGTGGGGTTACAGGGGAGAGCGAGGATCCAAAGGGGAAAAAGGTGATGAGGTGAGGAATAAAACGGCCCAGCTGCTTCTGCAGGAAAGAACAGTCGAAGCTCCTGATTTACTGTTGTGACATTATACATGTGTCGAGTCAGGAACACATGGTTGTACTGTATACAGTCTGCTGCAACCTTTTAGCCTCAGTTTGCCTTTTTGTACATTTGCTGTAAGTAGGACACTTTTTTCTAAAGAAGCTTCAACTAGGGCCGCCGCTTTAGCTCACCTGGTTGAGCTGGCAACCCATGTACAGGGGCTGTAGTCTCTGATGCAGCGGTCTTGGGTTCGAATCCCGCTCATGGCCCTTTGCTGCAACCCTTCCCCCACTTTCCTGTCTAATAACGGCCAAAAAAATAACTTTAAAAAGAAGCTTCAACTAACTCGGTCAATCAGGGCTCGACAGTTTCTATCTACAAGCAGTCAAATGTGTGGAACCTCCTCCATAAACGCTCTCATCACAATAATCCATCATCACAGTATTACCAGACACACAGTTTGTACAAATAGCTTATATAGTTCCTGGTTCTTTCTTTTTTTCTTTTAAGTCTATATATTGAAAGCTGCTGCTATTCTTCTTCTTGTCCTTCTTTTTCTTCTTCTTCTTCTAGAATGACACTATCCTTTGAGAAAATCAAACATTTCTTTTTCCATTTAACTTAATGATGTGTTGACACTGTGAGTGACGACGTAACAAGACGGTCAGATGGTAAGACGACATTATTGCTGAGTCAAAGTCGAAGTTTTGCTCAAGTGCTTGCTGATGTTATTAATGTCCCTGAGAAGTAAAGGTATAGTTAAATAGCTTCGGGAAAAGGGGAACAGCAAGAGTGCTTTTGCTTTGCATTTTTCAGATTGAATTAAACAGGAGATTCCAGAGTCCTAATAGCACATCCAGCGGAGCCTCATTGCATTATTAAAGGGCTGTTCCAGCACAACTCTGATTGGTAGCACAAGTGTCTGCTTGTAGCTTTGTATTTTAAATCACCTGCAATTAGTTGTTTTTTCACTGGCGGTCTTATCACACATCGTAAGCTTTTAGTGCGTCAAAACACAATGTGCAGTTACTTTGACTAAACTGAATTGTGTCTGCAACTCTGCTCATTATTTGATGTAAATCAGGAACTATCTGATCAAAGTAAACGTGATTCTAGCAAGGAGTTCAAGTTCTACCTTTTTCCACCAATTTCAGCCACGTTTTGTGAAACGTTACCATGTCGTGTTTGAAATTATGCAAACATTTCTGAACGATTATTTTAGTGCAGCTAAAAACAGTTTAAAGCTAATTGTTAGCATGTCCACATGGTGAGTTTCAAAAACACAGATTCAGACTTTCATCATTTTACACATAATAAACCTAAAGAAACACTCCCGTCATCTTGCAGGGTTTTTGTACAATTAGTTCTCTTCAGAATAAGTTTCCCGTTTAAACATGTTTGGCTGAATTAGTCCAATATTGCCACCTGTCATTGAGTGAGCTGGTGTGCTGAGCTGCAGCGAGAGAGAGACTTCATAGAGCTGCATGTTCTCAAGCAGTGTAGACTTACATCCAAGACATTTTAAGACAGAAGATGACACATTCTGTTTAAAAAATGTCTGAAATGGGGCGCCGATATAGCTCACCTGGTTGAGCTGGTGTCCAATGTGCAGGGCTACAGTCCCAATGTGGAGGTCATGAGTTCGAATCCCGCTCATGACGCTTTCCCACATGTCCTCCCCCATTCTTCTCCCCTACTTTCCTGTGTCTCTCTCACTAACACTATCCAATAAAGGCACTAAGGCCAAAAAAATAACTTAATAAAAAACAAACGTCTGAATTAATAGTTTTGATGCAAATAAATTCATTTTTAGGGTTTAATCAATGACTGAAGAGGGACGAAACGTTATTTAGTACAATGAGATTTGAATATAAACGCTTCATCTACAGACTCTTGTCATTATTTTCATGGTAAATTAAAGTCTCATGGCTTTGTGTTGCTTTTTAAGGTAGCTTTTCATCAATTACGATCCACGACTTTAGCTGCTCAGCCAGTAAGTCAGGATTAGTTAAACCTTCTTTCATGCAAGGTTTAACAAATCCTGACTTTGACTATTTTTTAAAATGGTGTATTAATTCTGAAGGGAAAGGGAAATAAAGGCCAGGCACTCAATAGTTGTTGGATGTGAAGAAAAAACATGTCGTCCAGGTAGAGCGGGGTGAATGCCATCAGGAAACATGACCTCACGTTACCTGCAAATGAAACCACTATATCAAGTGAGCCTTTTCATAACTGTTTTCATTGGTCACAGACTGTATCATGAATCAAGAGTCACTACAAACCTGAACACTACAAGCACAAACTAAAACATGCTGCAAAGTAAAAATCTAGATTCTAACCATTCTCAGCAGCAGAGCAGCTGGTCTCAGAGGAGGAAAAACTCAATTAACTACGTGTCATTAAGGTGAAATTGATTGACGCTGGATAAGCCGAGAAAGAACTGACTTGCACACTTGACAATTTTTTTTTCACCTCCTCAGGGTCTCGTTGGCCTCAAAGGTCCAAGAGGGGAAGTTGGTGAACCTGGTGAGAAGGTAATAGTTGATGTATTTAATTATCATCCATCCTTGATATTACATGTGTTGTGGCCTGATGGGGCTCTGGTTGGTTTAATGACCCAAAACATTAAGACCACGCTGAGATAACACTGAGTAACACTGATTATCTCACAACATTGGCACACAATGAAGATCTGGGATAGATTAGGTGGAAAATGTAGAGTCGGTTCCCATAATTGAGATGCTGGATGTGGGACAAATGGAGAAATGTCATAATGTTTTGGCTTGCCAGTGTGTGAATTTATGTGCAAAAGAGGCAGAAATCACCACACAGAGCTGCTCGGATGTCTGTTTCTGCTCAAATATGTTGCCATGATTGTTTTGTTATTTTTTCCTCATGCAGGGCCCGACTGGTTTACCTGGTCCACCTGGTCTTATCGGACCTCCAGTG
Organism: Stegastes partitus; assembly: GCF_000690725.1. Taxonomy (NCBI): domain Eukaryota; kingdom Metazoa; phylum Chordata; class Actinopteri; family Pomacentridae; genus Stegastes; species Stegastes partitus. The sequence goes on along the minus strand of NW_007579331.1, from coordinate 52,687 downwards.
AGTATCTCGTCATTACAGCATCTTTGTGGTTCCTTTTTTTTTTTTTTTGTCTTTCAGGAGCGTTTCCCCTTTCTCTATTTCATAAAGCAGCTTATGTTTGAAGAACATGTCATTGGTGAGTACGGTCTGCTGAAACAAGATGCCAGGATCAGTTAAAACAATGACGGAAAACCGGCTGTCCTCGTGTGATACGTTTCTATTCTCCATCCAAGTGGTGTAAAACACAAGCAGCAAAGCAAACTGTGAGCCCTTGTGAAAGAAAAACATGCGCTCCTGAATCCGTTTTAATCCCTAATCCAGTCCGCCTTTGAACTCTGAGCTCCAAACAGCAACGACTCCCTCTTTTTTTTTCTTTTTTTTTTACTCCTATTCTCGTTTTTTTGACTCCGCTTTGGCAAGAAATTGGAAATCTGTGTCTCGCAGCTTTCGCACTCTCGCTCCGACCAGTGGGCAGTAATCTGTATCATTAATCCCCTCTCTGAATACAGTGTTTTCTGTGTATTTTTAATAATGCGCCGCTGTTAAGTTGACATGTTTAATCTTCTCTGAAGGGGCCGCGGGGGATCCGAGGTGGCTCCGGGCCAGAGGGGCCTCCTGGACCTGATGTGAGTGATGTGATGAAGTTAGTTTTTCACAGGAAAAGTTGTGATTTTATTAGTTTGCACCTTACATGAGTGACGTTTATCGATGCAAATTTAACTGCTCAAGATTTTGTTTTTGGGTCTCACTTACACTTTACTGCTTCGTTATGATGTTATGTGCAAATCCAGACATTTGAAGGAATAATTGAGCTAAAAATGCACATTTAGTCTTTATTAAATCAAATTAAACAGGCGACATTTATAGTAAAACCAACACAACACCACAGAACACTTTCACACCAACTTTGATGTACTTAAATCAGGTGCAAATGATAAAAAATTATTTCTATTTTGGATGAACCATGCCTTTAATGATAAATAAGACATGTATTAATCCCTAAAGGACATTCTTGGTGTCAGATGTTGGTCAGAAAAATTAAAATGACACAAGACAGTGCTTAAAAAGTATAAGTAGTGAGATATATGATGCAATAGTGAAATAAAATAACTAACATAAGGCTACAACAGAACAATAAAGAGTAATGCTGGCAATTATACTGAGATAATAAACAATATCACACATTATAATGAAATTAAAAAAAAGTAAAATGAGATGAAAATGAAAAATACTGCACATCACATCGACGGTGTTGTACTTGAAAATAAAATGCTGCACATGAAATGAAATGCTACACATAGAAAAACTGATATTGCACAAACTATTCAAGTAAAACTGCAAATATTATTGATATTATTGTTTAGATCTGAGTGTCTGATGCGTTAAACAGGACGATGTTTAAAACTGTTTTGTATTCGTCACCAGGGGGAGAGTGGACTGCACGGACCTCCGGGTCTGACGGGGCCGCCGGTAAGCAGACGGGTTAATTTAATGATAAAATATTTTTCTGTTTGTGTCGATTGTAAATGTACATGTGATCATTTTGTGTGTGTCCCAGGGTGCACCGGGTGTTACAGGACGAGTTGGCGCTCAGGGAGTTAATGGATCGAGGGTACGAATACACCTCCAGTGATTATGATCTCTTAGTTAACCTGCAAGTTACACACGAATCTAATAAATTACTTTATCAATTATGAATAGATTTTCCATTATTTTATTAGACATTAAGACTGAAATGTTAAAAAAGTCGCAAATTTCCAACACCTAATCAATTTACAATGAAATATAAGTGAAAAAGCATTAAATCCTGACGTGGAAGCTGAAATCAGAGAATATTTTTTAATGAAAATTGAAGTTTTTGATGATCAAATGTTTGGTTTTAATTCCAGCATTGATTTAACATTAAAATGAGGCAAATGTGAATTTATTTTATCACTAAAAACTTACATTGAGCTGAATGTCCCTCCCAGGTTCCTTCCTTTGTGTATAAATCATTTATTTTCTCTTTCAGGGCGACTTGGGTCCTGCTGGCAGCGTCGGCCCCAAAGGCCCGCAGGTAGACATTCACCTCGACTGTGTATATTCTGCACTGATTCAACGTAGTGACTGTGTTTGACATAAACAGTGTCACCTTCCTTTTCTTCCACTCAGGGGCCTCCAGGTTTGGAGGGACAGATGGGACCTCCAGGACTCCGAGGGCCCCAAGTGAGTAAAGTTCAAGGCTTTTAAAGGTCCTTAGGATGCTGTTTAATTTAGCTTCCTGTCAGTAAAGAGCAGGAGGTTAATCCAAGTTTTCTTCCTCACAGGGACATCCAGGACTGATGGGAGCTGCTGGGCCTAAAGGAGATCCTGTAAGTTTAGGTTTAATTTAATTTCAACCCCTGTTTGTCCATTTCTGTCTTCCTGAAATATAGATTTTAATTCAATATTTTGGCTGAAAACATCATCAAAGTGCTGTTTTAGAGGCTGATTTATTGATTTAGTTTAGATTTTTCATCTGAGAGAGTGCACACAAGTCTGAAAAATAACCCTGACGACACCAACAACAGGGTCAACAAGCGCGTTTTTTAGAGTATAATGTGTTTGATGAAAGATGCTGTCGTGATTGCATTCTGGGAAAAGTGAGATCCAACGTATCTGGTGCGTCTCTTTCATCTCTGCTGTAGTGCAAAAATCTGGGTTTGATTTAAAACATGTGCTTAATACGTGCATTTTAGCCCATATTTCAGATTAAATCAACTTTTTTCATGCTAATAACATTTGTTGTTTGTCAGCTTAAACCTGCAGACGCACACTAATGACGTGTTCACAAATAGTTGCGGTAACAAAGAGAAATTCCAATCCAATATGTTGGTAAAACATTTGCTGTAGCCTCCTTACTGCCTCCTTATTCCTACTCCTTTACTGAAAAGCCTCAGTCAACTTCTCTTTTTGGTCCTTAAAGACATTTCAGAAACCCTGTATCTGAAGACGCCTCTCGGATGAGAGTTGAAACGTCTTCAAGAACCAAAAACAGACGCTTTTAATTGAAGCTTTTCTAATCTGGATGACAGAATCTACACAAACAGACAACCTGTTGGAGAGCAGAAAGTCCACGTCGCCTGCAGTTTAAAGAAAAAGCTGCACCAATTATGTTGATTGGTTCCTTTTTATTAAGGCCGTAATCCTTCCTCTGAATGCTGAGTTGCTTTTCTTTAAAGCTTCCTATGCTTAAGTTGCTGTGCAGTGTTATCTTTACATAGTACATTCTTCTCATTTTGGGCTGCAAGGTGGCGCAGTTGGTAGCACTGTTGCCTCGCAGCAAGAAGGTTCCCCGTTTGCGTCCCGTTTGGGGCACCGGAATCTTTCTGCGTGGAGTCTCCATGTTCTCTCCGTGCAGCGTGGGTTCTCTCCGGGTTCTCCGGCTTCCTCCCACACAGTCCAAAAACATGTTGAGGTTAATTGGTGATTCTAAATTGTCTGTAGGTGTGAATGTGAGTGTGCTTGGTTGTCTGTCTCTAAGTGTGGCCCTGTGATAGACTGGTTACCTGTCCAGGTGAACCTGCCTTCACCCTGAGTCAGCTGGGATAGACTCCAGCCCCCCATGACCCTGGTGAGGATTAATCAGTGTATAGATAATGGATGGATTCTTCTCATTTTCTTTATTTTCTTTGATCTTTTTTCTATTTTTTGTAGTGACTTTGTGTTCTTTTGTTGTATTGTGCTGCTAATTGTTGTCGTTAAACAATGACAGTGAAGCTCTATTCTATTCTTGCTCCGTCTTCATCGCTACAGTTGCTCATTTCTTCAGCTTTGTGACATAAAATGCATCGCTGCTGGTGCACGAGTGTGGGAATGTTGCCCCAGGCAGCAGATTTAAACTCTAGTTTACTGCAAAATCCTGCAAGACTTATGCAGCACTGATCGACTTCATCACAACTGTATGTAAAAGTCCCACATTCTAGTTTTAGTTGATTACAAGTCATCCCCAGTGAATGAGTGCGATAAAGGCAGCTGACTGAATGTGCAGCTTTTTATCGTTGCTTTTTCTGATCTTTTGTGTTTCTTTCCTCTCTGTATCAGGGGCCTGTGGGGCCGATGGGTGCCCGAGGGGACGTCGGCTTCGAGGGGCCCATGGTGAGCTCCACTTAAAACACTTACAGCTACAAACAATGCTCAAGTGGATGCGTGTAAGAGCGACTTAAAGAGAATTCAGTCCCGCTGGTTGTGCAGCTTTTGTCACTGCAGCAGCTCCACTTGTGTTATTTCCAGAACCTCACTGTTCAAACTCACAGACTGTAAAACAGAACTTTGCTCTCTGGAAGCTCTCTGCTGTCAGAGACGATGCTGCAGCCTCACAGTGCCATCTACTGGTCAGAACCTCTCAGTGGAGCATGAAGGGATGCTGGTTTCTAGGGTTTTACTCATTCAGCACATGAATCCTTTTTTCCTCCAGAACATCCTGCTCATGCTTCATCATTTAAGCCTTGATTTATTCTCAGTATTATGTAGACGTATTCCTGTAATTTGCTCATTAGTCTTTAATTACTCAGTTTGAGTGATTGGTGGTTATTTTTTATCATTTCTTAAGAAATTATTTCATCTTCAGTGACAGTTTGAAACAATAAAGTTGGTTGTTTTGTTTCATTCACAGGGTGCACCGGGGAGTCAGGGCCACGTGGGCTTTCCTGGACAAACTGTAGGTGCTCATTTTAGATTTACAGAAAAATTTGCTGAAACACATGACTGGTTGAGTCTCATTTTAACTCTTTTTTTTTTGTTAACAGGGTGGCAGAGGACCAGATGGAGATAAGGGGGATCCAGGACCGAAAGGCGACAAGGTAGGAACCTATAACTTATAGTTTAATAGCACTGAGAAGAGAATATAACACAGTATATAAAGAAATAGTTGAAGAAGTGCTTGTTTTTTGAGAGCTACATGAGATAATTGGCCCTAATCTCCAGTCTGTTTGGGAAACACTGAAGATTCAGCCAACAGTCGTGTAGATTAACTTGGCACAAAGACATGAAACAGCAACTCTGGCTTCGTCCAAAGAGCCTCTAAAGCTCACTGACCAGCACAATGTTTGTACAAATTGTGCAAATAAACTAAGCGTAAAGTGTGTTTTACTTTAAATATTTCAGCTTGTGACTGTCCAGCTCTGAACAGTCAAACTGGTAAATCAGTTTGTACATTCGACCCTACAGGAAGTGATTAAACTGGTTTACTGCAACTTCTAATTTGTAATGTGGGGCCTAAATATGAAGTCATATTTGTTTTTTAGCTCCGTTAAAATGTTGTGTTGTTGTTATTTGTATGAAATTGTGTTTATCTCGAGATGCAAGAGAAATATTCTGATAATAAAAATAAGATCTAATCCAATAAAGCACACAGTTGACCAATATTTAGGGAATTTTAGCTTTTTCTGATGTATCTCTAATGACCTTACCTTTAACCTTAATGTTCAACAGTACTGTGTCTAAATATAAATTTTAATCAAACGTTATAAGTCTTCATTGATTAGTGGAAATCATGGTAGAAACATTCAGAATCAGAGATGAATACGTACATTTGTAATGATTCCTCCTCACCAGTTGGGTTCATGAATCTACATTAAGATCACTCCCCCCTAAAAATATAGTTCTTTACTTGTTGTAGGAACTTTTAGTAACCTAAAACACAGTTCCTCAGTGAGTATTATCGTTTGGTGACTGGTAGCAGCATCTCTGAAGCTTCACATGTTCACAAGCCAAATCAGTTTTGATATTGAAGTTATGAAGTCCAGTCTTACTTTAGATGATATATAATGTTAAATCTACATAGCTGTGGACTTGCCATGGCTACTTCTGTCAACGAAATCTAATACTGACTACGAATGTCCCAAACTGATCTCAGATATCAGGATAAAGGCATCTTACTGACTGGTATCGGCACAAACCCAAGCTGGTTTTATTGTTTACTCTCTCACAGTTGTTGTAAAAGTAAAGCACAACTTGTGGCTGGAAACTAGGGAGGCAAATTTAAAATCATCATCCTGATGCTCTGCAATGTTGTCGATCAATAATATGTTGTAATTGATGACATGTTGAGCACAGCGGGCGTTCAGCCTGAGCTGTCGTTGCTGTTTTATGTGGTATTTGTCACCACATGCTGTCCTCGTTAATTCCACCACATCTTAAACTTATTAAGTCTGACTTGAGGTTCTTAAGCGCGAAAGAAGACTTTGTCATGGTTGCCAATTAAACCCCCACAATGCTCTCTGCGTGCCAACACTTAGCTGCCTGTTGCCTGATTGACGCCTCCGCTGGTCAATACAGTGTTAAACAGTAAAACGCTCCCCCTGGTGGCGCAATCAGGTACTACATCTAACTGACTAAACTGTGTATAATCTTGGAAAATGGTATCGGATCAGTATTGGCAGATACTAAGAGGCACAAAAAAAGTAGCTTGACCAGGACATCCCTAATAACACCACGTCATGACGTTAAACTTAACAAACAGAATCTAGACATCTACGTGTCCAGAGTCAGGGACCCAACAGATACTCCAGGATGTGATTGTGCTCATTTAAGAAATAGTCGTGCACATAACCCCCGTAAAACCACATTTCCTCATAGAATAGCAACTAGTACGAACACATTTATGCTTAAGCAGCACTCATGAGTGATTTGTGGCATTTGTTAATTGTCTTATGCTTAAAGTTCTTACGAGTAATCAAGACTTTACAGTCAAGTCATGCACAGTCTGTCTTTTTCTAAGTGGCAACGTTTGAACTGAGATGAATTTTCTGAGAATTCTTGTGGGTTTCATTGGCATAGCAGCAGCAGCTTGTGAAGTTCTACGTAGACTTTATTCTGGTCTGTGTCCGCTGTCATCACTATCATAGTAGTTATAACTAAGAAACACATTGCTGGTGGCTGTTCTATTAATATCATCTAACAGACTTTCAGGCATGTTGGTCAAGCTCATGGTTACATTTCACAAACATGCACCTCATCATGGACAGGTGACATTTCAACAGACTGAAACATGCGATTAACAACAAACTTGTCCAGATAAGAGATTTATGTTTAGCAGCGAACAAAATATGCTCCTCTAGTGATTTACTGCTGACTATAAGAACAACTTATGACCTGTTTTATATACAAGTGCATGTATTTATGTGTATGCGTGTAATATTTGCTTTTAATTTATACAATTTTCTGAATCTGTTGAGGCCAATTTTCCAAAAATCACCTCGAAAAAATTGACTGTTACACGTGAAACTGCACCTTTAACACCTGATGTACTGTATAATTCTGACTTTTCTAAGTGAGTCACACAAAAAAACCTAAGAGGCTGGTTGCTGTGTTTTTCTCTCAGGGTATTCAGGGGGCAGCAGGCATTAGGGGTCCTCAGGGAGAGAGGGGCCCCATCGGCTTCCCGGGTTTCCCAGGAGCAAAGGGCCAACTGGGCCCCAGAGGCACCGAGGTACAGTGTAAAAATATCATAGGAGTTAGAATTAAAAAAGTGTGTGCAAAGGGTCAACCTGCTGTTTCCACGTTGAGAGTTTGTTTCACTGTAAACCTCAAGAAAGTCACATTTAAAAGTGTTGAATAATATGCATGAGCCAATTATCCTAAATGAACCGAGTGAATTGCTTGTTTTGGAAGTTTAAATGCACCAGAAACAAACAGAATCGACTGGTTTCTGCAGCGTGACATTCTGTTAAACGCTCCTTCAGCCGGGGGGGAAGAATTCGCCTGGCGAGTGTGAAAGATGACAAACGCTTGACTGGTATTTTTATATTTCTTTATTCAGGGCACAAGCGGTGAAACGGGTCCTCAGGGGAAGCAGGGCGGCCGCGGGTTGAAGGTCAGTGACGATTGGAGCGTCTGAAGCAGACGTCAGATGACTTCATGTGTTGATCCACGTTTAACTGTGTAACTTTAGAGCCTCCTGAATGTGGACTTAACAACAAACCGGCTCTTCTGAACACACAGAGATTTACTGCTGCTGCACGTAAATATTTTATGTTTCAATTAAAAACGGAGAAAGGCGATAAATCCCTTTTTCCTGCAAACATGCACGTCAAAATGAATATTCAGGCGAAGAAGTCTTAATCGGAATCACTCGTTACATTCTTCAGTTGTTCGAGCAAAAGTATCAGCGATGTGAATCATGTGTTGTTTCTGTCGGACACGAGGTAAAAGTTAACGGAGGTTTTGATGATTAAAGGGTTTAAAAACAACCCATTAATTCCCCCTTTCAGTCGCTCTAATCACTCCAAGCTGCGTCATCGTTTCTGAGGGATTCCAGATTCCTGTCGTCGGTAAACAATCGCTGTCTCTTAAAATGCAGCCGTTTATTGTTGTTTCTGTAAAGTTGCAGCAGCAGCAGCTAAGATGTTTCAGAGTTTTAATCTGGAGTGGATGAAGCTCCTACGTTTCCCATCATGCACCTTGACTTTATCTGCCTGATGCATGCTCACATCCTTCCACATGTCACACCTTCATCTTTTTATGAAACATTTATGGCTGAGAAAACCTCAATAATGCCTCCATGACGGCATCAGAGTGAGTTTCTCAGTTTTAAAGTGTTTCAGAAGCACAAAAACACAACATTAAAGTAATCTATGACCTGCAAACTGAACTAATTAACCCCCTTTTTCTTTGATTTCAGCAATTCTCTGTTATAAATTGGTTCAACTGATTTTTAACCTTGAAGAAAACGATTATCTAATTTTAGTAATCTTACATTTTGTGACTCAAAGCTCCCTCCTGTGGCCTTAAATGTAAATTCAGTAACATTGAAATATGTTACAACTTCATTTCTGTTTCATACTGGCTACGAAAATGCACAAAATTTAACTTTTGGCGAAATAAATCTGTTATATTTGGACACTGCAGTGAGAATAACATGCAAATTAATGCTCTTAACACGAGTTAGGACAGATTAAGACACGTATCGATGCTCAGTTACTGATATTTTTAACTTTTTAAAGGGGAACAGAGGACCAGACGGACGCACCGGCAAACCTGGACCCAGAGGGAACAAGGTACGTTTTAGTTGTTAATAGTTTTTATCATGCTGTTGTTAAAGAAACACTTTATCTGTGAGGATGCTGTGGCTGCTTTTGCAGAATCAAATGCAGATTTTTGCTGAAATCAACCTGTAAAGTTTGTGTGTATTCCAGTGTTAGTTGTTTAATGACCATCTCCTCGTCTGTCTCCTCTTGTCTCCAGGGTTGGGCTGGACAGAGGGGTCACCCAGGGCAACCAGGCCCATCGGTAAAGTCTCAGGCCCAACATACCTTCACAATGAAAAAAAAAAAAAGTTTAAATTCATCCAGTTTAAATGTGTATAGTTTGCACAGCAGCATGAAAACCTCTAGACACACCTGTCCACGTTTCTTCTATTGTGAATATTTAAATGAGTACGAGAGTAACAAAAGGCAAACATCAAGTGAAATAATAAACCTTAATATTTTAAACAAGATTACTTCTTTACTTCCTTCTTTTGCACTTTCAAAGCACTAAAAAAGTTGAAGAGGTCACAGCAGAAGTTTGTTGACCCTGCAGAGTCACTATCACAGCTGGTAGATGCTGTTTGAAGCAGCCAAGATTCAGGTTCTTCGTTCTTCTTTGCAAAAACTTTCTGTGAGTTTCTTCAGTGAGTTGGTGCCTCTTCAGACAGTCCGTTGTGGATTTTAAGGCGTGTTCAGGATCATTATTCTGGTGCAGAAGCCGCCTTCTTTTCATCTTCAGCTGTTTGATTGAACCAATCCTTCATTTTTCCACTTGCTGCAACACAAACCTAAAACATGACTGATCCATCCTGACCTTTACAGCCGGAGAGGTCATCGTTTTGGGAAATTCTGCACCAACATTTTTTCAACCGTCTTTACTCATTGCAGCCAAAACGTTTTATTTTAGCTTCATTAGCCCACACTACTGGTTTCCTAAATGCATCAGGCTTGTTTAGAAGTTTATTTGCAAACTTGCAAACAATGCATTTTGTGCCGAGAGTGCAGGAAATTTCTTCCCCTGATGACTCCTCCATGAAACTTATATTTGCACAGTAAAGCAAACACCACCACTCCAGGCTCTGCTAAAGCTTCCTGCATTTCTACCAATCTTTCGTTTTCTGAGAAGACTGAAAACACTTTGCCATCTTCTCATAGCCTTAGAATGCCTTGTGGACATCAGTAATTTGAACTTCTGGAGTTCTAGCAGCTGCTCAGAGGAGCCTATGGCTGCTGGACAAGATTTGAGGAGTATTTCTAAAGTTATAAAATTTGCCCCATCTCGCCTTTTTCTAACAATGATTGTGAACAAGCCATATTCCTAACAGGTTAGTTAAGGTTGGACACCTCTGCAGAAGTGATGTCAGCTGGCCAGACTTTTCAGTTCCTTCCCTCTGAAGCTGAACAGCAACAAAAATGACACAATAATCTTGTTTAAAATATTGAAAATAGTTTGTTTTCCTTGTCTTTTGGAGGTCAGTTCATCCAACTGTCACAGCAACAGGGGTGCCCAAACTTTTGCATGCCACTGCACCTGTAAACCTCAACATGCATCCCTTAGACAACACTTCATTTCTGTTCTTTTCATCTTAATTATTACATTTTAGCACAAAGAATCTGAGGAAGTTTATCTTTGTACACATGTGCCTCTGTTTCTTCTTATCCGTCTCACTGACCTGCAGAGAGAAAACAGAAACACCAGCCTTCAGATTTACTGTCACGACACAAAGAGTTGTGCAGAATAAACACGTTTTCATGTGTTGGTGTGTTTTTCCATGCAGGGTTTGCTGGGCCCACCTGGACCGAAGGGAGCAGAAGGAAAGCCTGGTACACAGGTTCCCATTCTCTATCATATTTCAATCCCATCACCTGAAAAATGCTGTTTGTGTGTGTGTGTGTGTGTGTGTTGGCGTGCATGAATGTGTGTTTCATAAACTCCTGCCTCGCTCTGTGCAGCACCAGCATTTATTATTCAGGATAAATACGTTCACACACATTTGATTAGTTGGGTTTAGTCCCAGATTTGTCTTTCGGAAGGAAGAGACGCCGCGTCGTGCATTTTAACGCTCCACGTCTGTCGAATGCAGATTTTAAGGACAAACTGAAACACTGCTAAGATGGAATTGCCCTCAAACTGTCAAAACCCCACTGCAGGAGTTGAGTGAAAGGTGCTGCTGTGTGATAATAAGTGCTGGTTTCGACAGCAGGAGGCAGTCTTTGTACAGTGCAGTGGCGCTGCTGCTGAGGAAAAGGTGCCGAGTTCATTCTCTGTACAGTGTGTTTTATTTAACAGTGAAAGTTTTGTGTTTTACTTGATTGTTGTTGCGTTGAAAACATTATAATTGGTGTCATATTTAGTCGCAAACCTTGTTTCGCTCGAGAAAATGTGCAGGAACACATGATAAATACAAAATAAGAGTCTGTTTGCACTTTTATTGACCTCTGCTGCTGGGAAATAATTGCATTGTCTGTGTTTTCTGACTGTGTTTCTGTGTTTCAGGGTCCCTCGGGAGCAGCCGGCAGCGCTGGTAGTAAAGGACCGACGGTAAGACCGTTAGCCGCCCGACGACCTCAGCTGCTCGTGACATCATCCCCTCAATTCTGCTTTTTCTCTGGCTTCTCGCCACAAACCTGCACGGTTCAGCGGAATAAAAACACATTATTACGGCTTTACAAGACGGCAAGGGATTAAAAATTATGGCGGGTTTTATAGATTCATGAGCGGGCGGTAAAGCTGGCAACAAACACTTTAAAAAAATTGATTTTTAACAAGACAGAGCAACGTGTGCTAGCAGCCGGTGAAACGTATCAGGTGAGTCGACTCAGGGTTTCAGGTGTGGTCGATCAAACATGCCTACACCTGATTGATGCGACAGAATGCTGCTAAATGTTTCCGGACACGTTAAACTAATGTGTGATTTTTGAACATCTTCCAAAACATTAATTGCTGCCGTAGAGAACAAAAGGAGAGCAGAGCAGTAATTCTCGGCCTTTAACGGAGCAAATAAATTAATGTTTCGACAGTTTTTCAGACTCAAAGTGGGAACGAGGAAAGCAAATATTAGGCTCATTTATGCAAAAGCAGCAGCAGTTAAAGGTTAGCAGCCAAGACGGACAGTTTCCAGAAACACACCAATTATTTAAATTGTTATCAGACACGTATGAGTTCAGACAGACTTCAGTAGTTTAGATTCTGACAGGCTGACTTATTAAAATGCTCCACAGACGACCTTTGGTCTGTTTGTGTTTCAGCCTCCGTTTTATGTGAATTCTCATGTAAATCAGACGCGTTCCTCTCAAACTACATAAACACATACATGCGTCACATATTCCACCTGTCAGGGCTGAAACATCTGGGCAGGTGTTGTTTTAAGAAAGTTTTGTGCTGCTAAATATGTAAATAATTAAATCAATCCATTGTTGATGTACAATAGACAACAATTCTAATTTATTAAATGTTCTTTATGATGTTTGTTGACAGAATAGACATTTAAAAACCAACAAATAAAATCAGAATCTGTCCAAATCCACAAAAAATGAAAAGTTTCCATCAGGCGATATCTAAACCAGTCAGCTGTTGGATGAGGTGAGATCCAGATGTTTTCCATCATGCCTTGAGGTCTTGCAATCATTAAAATGGAAAAGCTGACTTGATCTCATGATGTTCTACTTCATCGTGAAGTCGGAGCAAACGAGGAGCAACTCAGATGGAATTCTAACCAGCTTTATTCTGCACAGCTCTGCTCATTTCAAACTAGCGTAACGTCAACATTAACCACTGGGTAGTTGGTGGGTTTCAGATCCACTGGAGGATAAATCTAAGGCTTGACGTTGCCATAATTGGTGTCCAAGTGCTACGTCTTTAACATCATGTCATAAATCTGTGAATTCATCAGTGTCTCCATTTGGTGTTTGGAAGTTTGGAAGCACATGAGCTGTGTTTTGTTGGTACATGAACATCGAATCCTGCTTTTACATATCAATTCTTAGAAACTGACTGCAGGAATTTGCTCCTGTTCAGCCACCACATCAGTCCAACACTCATGTTTTAGGCTATAATGTCTGAAATCCAGCTATTCCAGCTTCTTCCAAAGGTGTTGGATGCATGTGCAGACCAAATAAGTTCATTTATTTCATTGTACGCCTGGTCCAGGAAGAGGTCGTTGCACTTTTGCTCCACAGAAGTCAACTGCTGTCTAAAACATCATTATATGCTTCAGCATGAAGACTTTACAGTAAAACTAAGAAGTTAAAACCTTCAAAACAGCCCCAGACTGAATGTTTAGTGTCAAAACTCTCCTGACTATTTACAAACTCCACACGTGCTGCTGCTGACTACCAACTTTTATGATTCCATTTTTCCAGTCGCCACGTTATTAATTGCAGGAGTCAACCGTTGACGAGTCTTTAAATCAAAGTCCTAATTACCAATCATTTATCCATAATGACGTTACGCAGCAGCCTCATAAATCCCGTCTAATGAATTGGCCGAGAAACAATTAAATGGCAGATTAAACAACTATTAGTAAAATACTGAATCAACTCATTTAACCCGATAATTTCACAGCTCGCTGCTCGTCCGTTAATTGGAAGAAATAAATTAGTTTGTTTCGCACTTTTATGTTGTTAGTCGGCTTTGCAGGTTTTTTTTTTTTTTCGTCTTGCTTCTTTGTTCGTCCGTCATTGTTTGCATTGTTTGTTTTTCAGGGCTTTCAAGGAATTGCTGGAGAGAGAGGAGCAGATGGTCCGCCAGGTTCTCCGGTACGCTTCAGTTCTGATCCCGTGGTTGGAAAACAAAAGACTGCAGCTACTTTATTACGCTGAGGAGCTGACGGGGTTGTAAATCCATATTTTGTGAGACAAACACTTAAAGCCGAGTCTGTGGAGACGTAGATGTAGAAAACCTTAAACTTCTGCTTTAATTGGTCAGAACAAACCCACCTGTGCAGACAAGCATTTATATAACATCTTATTCCTTCTAAGATTCGCTTTAATTGCTCTTTTTAAGGTTGTACTGTCTAATAGAATAGAAAAAGTACAATAAGAAAATGTGTAAATATAAAATATAACATCTAGTAGAAAAAAACATGTGCCAGTGCATCTATAAAAACAGTGGAATCGTTTATTCTTTTAAAGATTATTGGCTTATTTGGTACATGTGGGATGATGAAGACAGTATCTGGTGTTGCACTTCTGGATATTGCTGATCATGTGTTAAAAAAGTATGAATAAAAATTACATACAAGGTGTAGCTGTATGTAAACGTGTGTAGTTTAAGTAATTTTAATGTTCTATCGGATGTTTATTTTCTTTAAAGCACCTTGTAATGCTCATTTTGAAAGCTTCTATAGAAATCCAGTTTATTATTATTATTACATAACACAAATGTATAACCTAAGACCTTAATTTTCTATTTCTGCATTAAATATACATATGCAACCTGTAAATAAGACAGTATTTGAGGTTAGCTTAGCACGTTCCCATTGTCTGCACTCTTAATGCTAAGCTAAGCTAAATTTATCGCCGTGTTATTGACCTTTTTAGTTCATTCCTGGTCAGATGGGAAACAACTGCAATGTCAAAGAATTCAAATATATCCCATTTCGGATCAGCGGTGTCTTCTTTTTTTTCTGTTGGCGTCCTGCAAATCTGATTGGCCGATCAGATAAACATGGTATCAATTGGCTCTCAGGTGTAAATCAAGTCTTTTAGCTTGTTGAACTGACCATATAGAGTTTTTGTTTATAAGCCAGAACACACAATATGAGTGAAATTACATCACTGTCTTACATTTCTAATGTTTTATTGCCTCCTTTTAGTGGTTTATCTGATGTTTTGTGTATGTGAGTGTTTCGCAAAGCATCTTGTAAAACCAGTCTCTAAGGTGTGAGAGAAATCAAATTTTATCAAAATATTACAAGTTATAACCTAAAAAACACAATATTGTTTTCTATTTGTGCATTTCTGCATTAAATATACATGTACAACCTGTTTTTTGAGGTTAGCTTAGCAGTTTCCCACCAGCTGCACTCTTAATGCTAAGCTAAGCTAAATATATCACAACGTTATTGACCTTTCTATATAATTCCTGGTCAGATGGGAAACAACTGTGTTTCTCTGTTTCTCATTGGCCAATCAGATAAACATGGTATCGATTGGCTCTTTGGTAACGGTGTGTTTTATCTGACAGGGACCACCAGGGAAGACGGGGCCTCCAGGCTCCCCAGGACCCCCCGGAGAAAAGGTAACCGCAGTCGTGACCTCCATCAGCTCTGAGGAATCTGTTACACGTGTGCAGTTTTGTCAATATGTCGATTTGTGCGTTTGTTTTCTCAGGGTTTTACGGGGAAGCCGGGCTTGGAGGGACCTCAGGGCCCAGTAGGCATGTATGTAAGTGATTCTTCAGCCGGAGAGATACAAGAGATGCACCTGCACCGCTTCCCGCAGCATTACAGCACATGTAGCATGTCTGGTAAAAATCAGGTTTATTTTTACCTTGTTAGTTTGTCCGCATGGTGATTTTTATGAGCTCGAGGACACATTATGAGCGAAACAACATCACAGTGTACCGATGGCAGACTTTCTGTCTCGTTATTCTTATTCAGAATCGGTTTTATTGTGTATGGTTGAATTACTTATAGTTGCGTAACATAAAGTAGCTTTACAGTGTTTGAGCTGGTGATCTACGTAGATTTAAACATTCTCAAATAAGCAGCAATCTAAAGTTGCTTCACTGCTGTTTTAAGGCTTTAGGTGATTATGTTCATGGCAAAAAATGTAATAAAACTATAACAATAATAGAGATGAGTTTTTAGAGGTTAAATTAAAAAACAGAAGTAGATAAGACTTTCAATATGTGTGCAAGCGTTTGTTGTAGATGATTGAAAAAATTATAAAATTGTGCAAAAATGCAGAATATTTTCCAAAAGAGAGACACTGTTTTGATATATACTGTATTGAATAAAGATTTTGTTTAATTAGTTAATAAATACAGGTACATTTTTTTTACTTTTTTGTTCAAATATATACATATTTGTTTTAAGTTCATGTCATTTTCATTTGTCATGTTATGCAATTTTGTTTTTAGAGCAACATCTTGCACAAGAATTAGCTTTGGAGTTGATAAACACTTAATTTTCTGCAGTGAGATGATCATTATTTAAATAGTCCAAACAACATTGTCACTCTGAATAATGGTAATAATAATAATAGACTTTTCTGTGCTATCAGCTGCTACAAAATAACAGTCATTCAGAAGTTTGAGCCACGAAGCAGTTAGCCTAGCTTAGCTTAGCTTAACTTAGCATAAAGAGTGAAAGTGACGAGTCTGGCTCTCAAAAGTTAAAAAAAAAAAAAAGTGTACAAATTCAGATACGATATGAGAAGATTAGCAATTAGGAAATTGTTTTTTTATGATTGTATTGGGTGTTAGTTGCATTAACCGCCCTGATTCCACCCTGTGTCCCAACTCTCATAGGGGTTTAATTTAATTAATTGGCATTACTTTGTAAAAATCAGTTTTCACTTTGACATGAAAGAGTCATTTCTTGTCAAAAAAAAAAAAAAAAAAGCCAAATTAAATTGATTTAATGACGAAAAGCAATAAAAGGAGAAAACCTCCAGTGGACCTGAATACCTTTTATAGGCTCTGTAACCCCACACAAAAAAAGTAATTAAGCAAACGTCCTACGACTTCCCAGCATGATTAACTGCTTCAGGACAATTCAAAGGTTTACCCTTCGCTCAAACCAGAAAACTATGGTATTGTGAAATGACTACATATTCAATTTATTTATTCATTTTTTAAATTATTTTTTCATAGTCTGTAAGGTAAACAATCTGGACATAAAACATGTTACTTTAGTTTTTACAATACCTTATTAATACTGTGTATCCAGAACATCTGTACAGTTGTGTGTTGCTATATGAGCTTATGTGCCTTAAACTAATAATTAATGTCTGTTGTTCCTGCAACCGTCCATCAGGGGATCCAGGGGAACGTGGGGATGCGAGGACCGACGGGTTTCACAGGAGAAAGAGTGAGTTCATCCTGCTTTTAAATAAGTGACTTTGGGCTTCTCTGATTTTAAGATAAGAGGGACGCTGCCAACATGAGAGCAGCCAGTGATGTAATCCAGAGGGGGACACGATTCAGCCGTTAACATTTCTGCCTGTATAGCTGATTGCAGACTTTGTTAAATGATGTGTTTAAGTTAAGTTGCCACATTAACTGTGCCAGACAATCGCAGTGACATCTTTTTTCTTTGTCCTGCACCAGGGAGAGGCGGGTTTACGAGGTTTACCTGGACCTGTTGGGAAGCCAGGACCTGCAGTAAGCATCTTTATATGTTTTATTCCCTGACTTTAAACCTCTGGGTGCTATTCGGGGGGGATATGAGAGGCTGGCTCAGTAATGTTCAGCTGCTGTGACGGGGGTCACACCAAGGAGGGTAAATAAAAGTAGATTAGCGGCGTGTGCAGGGAGTTTACGGAGGCAGCGGCTGGTTTTGTTGGGGGCAAATCTGATGGTGAAATGAACGAGATTCAGGTGAGAGAGGACAAATGAGTCGCTCCAGTGTCCGGCCTGGACTCCTGACAGGTGAAATCTGCTCTACAGTTTCTACTAACGCTGCAGGAAACCGTCACTCGTCTGCAAATCAGCCTGTTTAGTGAGAAATTAGGTAAAGAAGGTGGATTATTTCATCTCAAATCATCAGCAGCTTCCTGCTCCACCATCTCTGATTTGCTTAAAACGTCTTTCATAATAAACTTTTGATATTTAAAATGACATTTGTGAATTTTGAATTAATATTTAGAGAAAACATTATTTTTTAATTGCCCTTTGACCCACTTTTAGCACATTTCTCATCATGTCATTGATTCTTAATTTGCGATATTGAACAAGTAGATCTGCAAAGTTTCTCTATTTATGGGTGAGTTGAAATATAAAAAGTGGAAAAGTTCATCTTTGAGCTCACATGAATGGAAAAAAATAATAATGCAGAAGTCAACTAGTGATGTTTTCTGAACCGTATCTACCTGAATGTCACAATGACACAAAACAAACCACATAGAATACTTTTAATTTGAAAATACTTGAACATCATTGATTTTGTTGGTTTTTTTTTTGTAAATTTTTGCTCAAAGATTTTTCATATTGACTTTTTTTTCATCATATTTCAACTCACCTGTACTCTGATTATTTCATCAACTAATCAAATCTTACAGATTCTGAATCAATGACATGATGAGAAATAACAGTGAACATTTCAGGCTTTTATTTTGGAGAGCACTTGATGCATGAAGCTAGAATTCCTCAAATAGATTTCTAAATATCCATATTTCATGCTTTAATATTTTTAGACAAATCAGAGATGGTTGAGCAGATTTTTTTTCCTAAAAACTTACTAATTTGTATTTTTTAAATAGAAGCCTTTGAATGCAAGAAAAGCAACGAACCTCCAGCACAGAATTAAATACCAGAGTTCTGCATGTATCCACAAATACAAAATGCAGAGGATTAAATGAAGCTTTGTTTTATTGTTATATCTATAATTTTACAAATTCTCTCTGATTACTTTTCTTCAGTTCCGTTGAACTTCTAAATGAAGCTGGCAGGTTGAACTTTGTTCTTTGGACGTGTCAGAGTTTCTTCACCCTATAAATCAACCTCCATCCTCTGGTTGGTTAGATTCGGGGAATAAGAAAAGTCCCTCTTGCATGGAAAGAGTTGGTCTCAGTAATGGAAGTGGGACTGTTGTCTGAAGTTCAGTGTCGTTGGACTGTTTTCTCATCACATGGCTGCTTGGCGCCGTGCAGAAATCCATCAATCTGTCAGAGTTCAGTCATCCACCAAGACCTCAAGTCCACCATCGCATGTAAAGTTTCACTTAAAATTCCACATAGACTTTATGACTTTTATTCCACTGATGAAGTGGCGGTAATGAGCCCACGTTTGCTGCAGTTTGTCGGCAAAATGCAAAGAAGAAGAAAGAAAACAAGCAGGTGTCAAACTAAACAACAGCAGGGTTTAAAACCTGAGCTTTAGTTTGAGCTTTATGAAGCGTACAACGAGCAAACTTTGCCCTTTAATGTGTCTGAATATGGTGCTGGGAAAGCTGCAATAAGGACAGAAACAGTCAGCAAGCAGATAAATAAATGACTGAACACTCTGCAGACAGCTTTAGAGTCGGACCCAGCAGCAGAGTCGTCCTGAATTAGTGCAGCTCCTTGTTCATGATAAGATTCTCTACATACATGCAATACTGATAAATCCTGCAAAAATACACAGAGTGATGGTTAAAGCAGAAAGTGCAACACATGTGTTTAAAGCGGCTTAAATTATTTTGGAAAAAATGGCTCCACATGGAACCTTTAACAAGTTTTAACTTCAGTTTTATTCATGAATATATTATATTTCATGCAAACATGCAGCCTGAAGTGATGACAGCATCTGGCTGCACGACTTAAAGGGTCTTGGTTGAGAGTAACGTCATAAAATGTCACTTTTAGAAGTCTGAAAAAATAAAAAAAATCATCTTTATTTTCAACTAGTTGAGGGATCAAATGGTTTCTATTGTTTGTTGCTGCCGACTGTAGGCAAGTAGAGAATGAAATACGATGGTAAAAGCAGCAGGTGTGAAGGCAGAAGCATTTATAAGATCATTTATTTATTAATGTTTAGTATTTTTGGTGTCTTTAACTCTTGGTGTCATTTCATTTGTTCTGTGATTTGCTGTCATGTTGTTCTTCTGATAACATTTAATTAAGGCCACTAAACCTCAAAAATAGAACAAATAAATCAGATTTTCTCTGCTATCAAAGTGTTGATGTTGGTTCCTGACATTACAGAAAAGTCTCGCAGCTTCTTCTTCGCTCCTCCCCCGTCGGCGCCCAGACGTGTGAAGCTCTGCTGCGATCGGCAGGTTGTGACTCGTCTGTTTTTGTGTTTCAGGGTCTGCCGGGTCCTCCTGGAGAAAAGGGGCCTCGGGGAGCTCAGGTGAGAGAAACCGTCGGTGGGAGACTTTGTGCCATAAATGTGACAAAAGGGCTCAGTGTTGTTGCTTCATCCACGTGTTGTCGGTGGACTTGAACTATAAAGATGAGATGAGATCAACTTTGTTCATCCTGGAGGAAACTGGTTTGCCAGAATACAATAAGTAATAAATGCAGAAAGGTTTGTAATTAAATAGAAATTGAATAAGAATGCAACATGCAAAGTGTCTCAGTGGATGCCAAGAAATAAAAACTAAAACATAAGAACAGAAATGTAAGTTAAATAACAACCAGATAAATAAACAGGAAGTGAATTGAAAGTAAAAGGATGTATTGCACAGAATCATTGCACTTGACAATAATGATAATACATATAAGAATTATTAATAATAGTAGTCATAATAACAACAAATAGAATCATTTATTGGGGAAAATTTAATTTGCAGACGCAACACGGAAAACAATATGTGCAGCAACATTCCTCCAACAGCAGCATTTACACGTTTATGACAATAATAAGAGAAAAAGGTGTTTAAAATTCACCAAACAGAGGCAGAGATTCAAAGTAGTGGAAAAGTAGACGATTGAGATGAATGAATATTAAAATACTTATTATCCTTACATACTGTTAGAGGTTTTGTAGATCTATAATTAGATAAATGTTATTTATTCTGTACGCTGCTATGTGTTTCTAGCATGTTTGATGATAATAAACGAAACTGAGCTTGTGTAGCTTGAACGTTATAAAACAAAATATTAAGAATTTGGTAATGTAGTTTCTGTGTTATCGACTGTTTAGTTGGGAAATAAATTTCTCAGCAGAATACTGAGATGATCAATGTCACTTCACCTGTCAGCGGTTTTATTGTTGTGGCTGATTGTTGCATATAATCTAAATATTAATAGTCTAAAGCAAGTGTTGAATTCACTGGGAAAACTTCAGAAGCATCAAATCGTCTTTTTAAACTTTCTGTTTTTTAATCAACCAGCACAAATGTTGTTGTTGTTTCTAACAGGGTCGACCTGGAGATGAAGGACCTAAAGGGATTCAGGGAGCAACGGTACGTCATGAGTCATAGAGCAGTCAGGACGTTCGCATCCAGTGTTTTCACTCGACTGCACTTTCACTAATGGAGATTAAGTTGCTTTTTTTTCTTATTTAATGTGCACTGCAGGGTGGTTTGTTCAGTTTGGTATCGAATATCTCAGAGATTTGTATATTTCATGCACATGGGAAAAGTCGGTCACACGTATTATGAATCAAATTCAAAGTTCTGCATATTTGCCCAATAACAAATCAGACTTGTGCGATTTATTAAGCTGCTTTTTTTTTTTGTTACACCTCACACAACAAGAGGTCAAAACTGAATCACTTCAATATCAATTATAACATTTCTGAAGACATTTTTAATCTTTGTCAATGCAGCTTTTGTCAGTTGATGTGTCCTGCTGGACTTGCACATAAGGTATAACTTATACAAGTATATTTTATTTTGAAAAGCCAGCATGTCACAAACCCTGATCAGGTCCTTTTAGCATCGGTGAGCTTTTACTTTGAAAAAGTAGCATACGTCACAGAATCCTGTTGACTCCTTTTCAAATACAAGTATTTCTTATGTGCTATGAAACTGAGACCTGTTTCTAAAAAAAGAAAAAAGAAATCCTGGCTATGGACCAGCATGGACTCTTATTTTGAAAGTACACCCAAACATGCGGATGGTTTGTCCATCAATACGTGTGTGAGAAACAGACAAAAAGAAGTACTGTTTGATAAGTTCTTTTAAACATCAGGGAGATTTTATTGACTTGAGTTTACATTAATTTCAATGGAGATTTTATACACAGTTTTTGTTTTTTTTTGTTTTTTTTTCAAATTCTGTAAAAATCTTACAATGAATCGCTTACAGGCGCCGAAAATCATGTCGAAAGAATCTATAAGAATAAGCCTGAGCAATAACAGCAAGTGTGTGTGATGCTAGTGCATGGACACACTTAATACTGAATGAAAAACAGCTGCTTTTACATGATGTAAAGGTGATTTCACTGATTCGTTACATCACTGGTGTCCCTGTAACTCGTTAAACTGCTCGACGTTATCGCAAAATTAATCGAAATGTCAGCAGTCGTCCTGCGTTGTTCTGCTCCACTGATGCGGAAAACAAAACGTCTTGTTTACACGTGTGCTTGTATACGTGTCTAATACATCAACCGGATTCGTCTCAAATGATAAATTGATTGAAACGAGTCGCAATTATTGATCAGCTGGACGCTGCAGTGAAAGAAAATGAACGTGGAGCAGATTAAAGATTAAACCATGCTGGGTTTATTGTTCAATTCACTTTGTAATAAAAACATCAAGTCTGATCATAATTCCAACATCTGTTCCTTGTTTTTATTTTTAGGGTCCTCTGGGTGTCCCGGGTCCCAACGGAGCGACGGGTAAAGCTGGACCTCGAGGGAGCAAAGGGCCTCCAGGACCTCAGGGGCCTCAGGGGCCAACAGGAATCCCAGTGAGTGGGTACCGAGCATCGGCTGCTGCTTCTGTTTATGTCTCGTCTTTATTTTCATTCGAATATGACTTTCTATAATCTTTATTGATCCGTCACGGCGGTACAGCTCATGTAGAAGTGACTGAATGTGTGTTGGGTCTCCTCAGGGTCCGCAGGGTGAAGACGGATCATTAGGAGCAGCAGGGGAACGAGGACCGAAGGTAAACTACAGAACATATCACAACCAATACCAACGTTTTACTATAAAGATTAATGTTCATGCATCCTTCATTTACTGATTAATTACCGACACCTGCAGGGTTCACCTGGACCACCTGGTGACTCAGGTCCTCCAGGACAAGACGGCCAACAGGTGAAGACCTTCTGCTCGTTGTTTCTTCATATTCTCATTTGTTGTTCACGCAAATCAAATCTGGACTCCTTACAGAAGGAAAATTAAAATGTCAAAGCTATTATAGCGAAGAAACTTTTAATTGCAAACAATAGTAAACAAATAGATGACAACAAAGCAAGCGCATAAAGGTCATGTGCAAATAAAAACTCAATTAAAGAGTTTAGTGTTCATCAAACACTTCACATTTGTAGCCTGAATCTGGAGCAATTACCTAAACATGGACCATATATGCACTGTGAAACTAATACAGGATGAAATCTACTAAATAAATCAATATAACAACTCTGAGAGTGTCAATAAAAGGCAGCTGAACTTCTGTTTTTGGTTTCTTCAAGATGTTTTGCTTCTTATCCAAGAGG
>NW_007579331.1:25631-27851 GCF_000690725.1 Stegastes partitus | reverse complement strand
ATTTAGATTTACAGGAGTGACATTTAAAGAATTATTTACTTGTATCTGTTCAAAACTGTAACTTGGAAGCAAATATCAGCATTATAACAACGACGCAGCTGTTGTACAATCAGTTCTACGAGTTATCAAGTGTAAATTTGATTCAGCAGACGTGAAGCATAAGTAATGCTGCATCTGGTTTAGTCAGAGTAGCATCAGGCGACCGCTTCACTGAACGGAGCAGTGGATTTATTGTAATTATACTGAGGTCAAACAACAGCATGATGAAATCTGGATGGTGCTCTTGAGGCATTAAAAAAGGAACAATGTGAGACAAACCAAACATTAGAATTAATACAAAAGCAGAATATAAAAGTGCAAATGCATCAGACAGCAGCAATATTTAAAGCAGTGTATAAACAAATTGACAGTTTTTTGAAGCATACAGGTTTAAAGTTGCACAACAGAAATGCTGCAGGTTGTGGTGCAGATGGCAGAAATCTCCAGGATGGAAGTGACTTTGCTTAATGTTGTGGAACAGCCGACAG
Source organism: Stegastes partitus (assembly GCF_000690725.1). NCBI lineage: Eukaryota > Metazoa > Chordata > Actinopteri > Pomacentridae > Stegastes > Stegastes partitus. The sequence continues at coordinate 27,324 of NW_007579331.1, read as the reverse complement.
CCCAACGTGTTTTTTTAAGATCGAAAAGTCAATATTTCCTGTCGTCTGTGTGATAGGGAGACCGCGGTCCTTGTGGGCAAACTGGACCTCAGGGGCCCCCCGGAGAGAGAGGGCGCGAGGGCTCGAAAGGCCCCCTTGGACCACCCGGAGCAGCCGGCAAAGAGGTCGGTATCCGCCGTTCGCTCACCTTAAACGACCGCAGACGAACACATGTTGGCGGTCGCTCCACAGGAGGCGATATTTCCAGTTTTAAGGACCTCATCACATCACCATTACCTCCACCCCGCTCGCTTTATGGCGGTCTGTCCAGAGTGATGGCGAACAGATGTGCTTGTTGGGGTTTTATATCGTGGTGGAATTAAATGACTCTCAGCTGAAATACGTCTAAAAGAACAAAACGTTCATAAAGCATGAAATTAAACGTTCCTGATGATGTGATGATGACCTGACTGCTTGATTCTGGGTCCTCTGAGGGTTTATAAAACTGTTTATTTTAGAAAATGGCAGAGAGAGATGGAGTGGCTTATTTGATACGAAACAACCTGTACATTTGCATTCCCCCTTGAAAGCAGGTGGAAACTGCTGCAGGCTCGACAGATAAACACAGCAAATGCTTTCTGAATGACTTATTGGCAAACACATTGTCCCAAGCTAAGCTTAATTTCCCAGCAGCATAAAATGAATGACGTGCAGAAAGAAAACTTTACTCATCTTTTAGGGGGATGTTGGTCATCCTGGAGAACCTGGAGAACCTGGACCCAAAGGAGACAAGGTGAACTTTACTGTTTTACTCGACTGGTGTGATTCTGTAGGAGATTTTTATGCAGTTTCTGATCCGATTGTGTTTGTTTTGTGGCTGCAGGGTGAACTAGGACCTCTCGGTTTGTCCGGTCGAGAGGGTCCCTGGGGAGCCATTGGAGAAAATGGAAACAGGGGTCCAAAAGGCGAGAAGGGCCACATCGGACTGATGGTAAATACAGTTGTTGTGTCTTTTTGTTTGATTTTAATGACAATTTCCACCTTTATGTGTGACCTGTGTTGAGTTTTAGTGTATAATCGGTGATGTTGGAGGATTTTTTTCTCCTCATTTTTGGAACATTTTGACTTGCACTTATTATCTTAATGGCGTCAAATACCATTAATTCAGTTCAAGTTCATTTGTTTAGCATCATCTTGGGTTACTTTCACAGATCAAGACTTCAAAATATTGTATTATAGAGAGAAACCCACGGATTCCTTTTGAGCACTTGTGGGAAAAACGAAACCTTCGGCAGAACCAGTTTCATGGAGAGCAGATATCTGCCTCGACCAGTTGGGGTCAAAGATGAGGAAAAAAAGGAATAAACAGACGACTTATCAATTTCAGACCAGCACTGCTCTCCAACTACTGCTTGGAAGAACAGATTAATTACATTATCAGAAGTCAAATTTGTTTAAAAAGCACATTTATGAGCAGCAGGAGTTGATCCAAAGAGCCAAACTGCCAAACACAATGACTACAGGACAAATTTAAGTAAGACTAAAGAATAAAAGATGCAACACAATATTAGATGAAGGCAGGGAGTCGACAAAAGATGCTGGTTTCAAAACAAGCTTTAGTGATGTTTGGCCTTAAACCATCTGTACAAATTGGTGGATTATGTCTCAGCTGTAAGAGATGCAAAGCAGAAACCCTAAATCCAGACTAGATACA
>NW_007579331.1:24151-25413 GCF_000690725.1 Stegastes partitus | reverse complement strand
CACTTTTTTTTAAAAAACAAAGACAAATGTCAATTTATAAACCAAATTAAACAAATAAATAAACTTGCGTACAAGTCAATCCAAGACAATAGCTGCTGCACTTAAATGCATCCCAGTAAAAGGGATTATCCTGGTCTACACCCATTTTGGTGTCAAAGTTTTTGGAGCTGATTTTGGACAATTGCACTGTGCTGAATCCAAATATGACATTGGTTTTGCTCAATGAGGTCAAAATTCTCATTTGATGAAACGTGCAATTTACTTGTATTTACCTTTACAAATGTTTACGCTCATCAACTTTTGGATCATTTAAAAAAAAAAAAAAAAAGCATTAGAAAATGACATTTTTCCTCTAAAATCCAATTTCATATGAGAAATACTAAAACAAATCAATGTTAAAAAATGTAATCGATTTAGTGGCAAAATTGAATTTTTTAATTGAATTGGCATAAAAACCTGACCTCGTACAGAAAAGCAGATGTCATTTCTGGATTCAGCAAAAATGTCCTAAATCAGTCAAAAAATCCTGGACACCTTCAAAAAAATATTTCTTTGTAACTAAGTGTTATTAACTACAGTACTAAAGTAACCCAACAACCATTGCAGTTAAAACCTTGTAGTGTTGTTTAAGGTGTGATTATCCATGAGTGATCTACATATCAGGGATGAAACTCAACAAAATTAGATTAAAAAAATGACTTTACTTGACTATAACGAGACCCTACAGAGTTATTAACTCTGGAGTATAAACTAGTTAATGCAATAATAAAGATAAACTCTATTATAACGGGATTAGAAATTAGGAGCGCTGCTTCAGTTGTTGTATTGTAAAACAGTAAAAAAAGAGAAGATCCAAATATACCTATAAATAAAGTTACAAAAGGTATAATTATAAATATGAGGAGACGCGTTGTTGTTTTTTTTATTGCACAGCTACTTCACATTGGTAAGGTTTATTCACACATAGTTTTAGTGTATTTTTGGGGATCAGATGTGGAATCATATCTTCTGTTTGGTTTAGGATGGTGACAGCTCTCAGAAAGAAACTGTCCCTGAGTCCATTTGTTTTATTCTAGTGTTTAATGTGTTTTATTGTTACTTTATCATAGATGCCACTAAATCCTGCACACAGGTCCTTTAAATCCCTTTAAAGGCAATTTATTTTCTTTACAATTCTCAAAAAAACATACACAAAGTTAGCCAGTAACTAAAAATGCAAAAATCTACAACTTTGGACTCCATTTAGAAGAAACAAGTGGGAA
>NW_007579331.1:7998-21917 GCF_000690725.1 Stegastes partitus | reverse complement strand
TGTGAATGAATGTCACAAGCTGAGTGAAAAACAATTAAAACCTCACTAACAGTTACAATTATAGTGACTTAGCCTATTATACATATTTACACATTATCTCGTTCTTTTTATCCTCTTGTTCATTTTCTTTATTCCACCTAATTGTATTGTTTTCACTATAAAATTTCCATGTTTTTTTTGATGACATTATCCTTGATAAAACAATAAAATAAAAAATAAAATAAAATAAAATCCTTGATTTGATTTGAATTTTGAATGCTGTTGTTTTGTTGCTGATTTTATGTTGGTGTTGTGTTGTTTTTTGGTGTAGCAATTAATAAAGTTTTATTCTAATTCTATTCTAAAATATGTGGCAACATTAACAGCCTGATATTTAAGTCAATAAAGCACAGTGAATTGAAAAAAAATAATTGAAATTGAGACAACAAACACGAGAGCAATAAACAGCAGGAGGTTGTTGACACCAGTAACATGCAGCTCTGCAAACAGAATGCAGAAAACACAAAGTCAATAACATGCAATTTTTTTTTTTTAGTGTCCTTTTTGATTTATTTTTTAAATTGTAAATACCAGCACAGTTTTGCACCTTTTTTTTCTACCAAGAAGGATTTGCAAGTTCTTCTGCACAGTAGTTTCCTCATTTTCGTTAAATGTAACATGTGTGAGTTACCGGATGCCTTGAATTTCCCCAAGAGGATGAATAAAGTATGTATTTATCTCTGGAGCCACATAAAAGCATTAAGAGGGAATAAGTATTTAAGATGAGCACTTATGAACCCACTGTACAAGCAGGTACCATCTGTTCCCCTTTAATCAAATGAGGAGAGAAGAAACTAAACCATTAAGAGCAGAGTTAATGCAGTAATTTGCCCCCCAAAAGCTCAATAATCTGAGATTTATGAGCGTAAATTCAGGATGGAACCAATCAGTGGGCTTGATTAAACTTGTTTATCTCCTCCAACAGGGTGAACCGGGGCTGATGGGAGATCTGGGCCCTGCAGGTCTGCCTGGTCTACAGGTGAGTTTGGTCACATGTTGAGTCCTCTTTAAATTTGAACAGATTGACATTCACTGATCCATATGTGACGGATATATTTAGTTTTTTCTTGTTTCTTTAAGCTGATGTTAACGTGCAGTCTGGTCTGTTGCTTATTTCAGGGAAACACAGGCCCCCGGGGACCTCCAGGACCTGATGGACCTCAGGGAGAAAAGGTAAAGAAAAAAGAAATCTCTTAATAACAAGCTGCTGTCATGACGCTATGGAATTATGTTTATGGTAGTTTTGGTAACATCAGCGATCACAGTCACAGTTTACAGACAACACAACATCTTGATTTTTCAGTATTTATAGTGAATTTTATGGTTTAATGCTTCTCCAGTTGTACAGATCTTGAAATCGTATCTTCCTTCTGTGTTTTTGCACTTTATTAATCAGGATCCAGGTGCACCGTTCACACACAGGTGACACAGCAGCAGAGGTTTCATTCATTATTTCTGTCTTCTGATGCGTCACTGTGATCCAGACTGATTGTACTAAATTATTCTCACACCTGAGCTGCTTTTGTGAAATAAATGGTGAACCCAGCATTTTGTTTTTCATTTTCAGCAGAAGTCCAACCATTTCCTGTGGAGAATGATTTTATTTTTTGTTGCATATTGATCGGATCATTACAGAGAATTATGGGGGGATTTTAGCTTGGTGGCTAAATCCAGTAGTGCATGCAGGAGTGTTGTTAGTGCAAGCATGAAAGTCATCTGATTAGTTAAGTTACTGCAGATAAAATAACATATGGTTAGCTTATTAGTCAGCCTGAAAGGTACTATAGATGCTGCAGTGGGACTACTACATGTTACTCAGATTGTATTGGGGGCAAAAAACTCAATCAGGACATCCCTAGTCTCAGGGTTGCACTTTGCTAGATTGTTTTTCTTTGTCTTTTAATTTGGGTTTGAGTTCAGAGAACACAGTTTCTGTTACTGTGGAAAAAGAAATGACAGTTGCTGAACAGCAGAGTACAGAAACATCAACAGCTGCTTTTCCGTGATTGTGTAAAGTGAAAACAGGAGGAATCTTTTTTTCTTTAGTTGTAAAATCTCTGTGTTCAACTGCTGCAGGTTTTCATCCTTACAGGTTCTCAGTTATCACCTGATGGACGGATCTAATTACATGTTTTTTATATCCAGTGCATCGCCTGCTTGAACTTATTAACCGGTTGTGTTAAAAGAAGTGTCCAATGAATGATGTTAAAAGGTTTTCGTCCGTCTCTCCAGGGGGAGTCTGGGCCTGCTGGGATCACTGGACCTCCTGGATCAGAGGGTCTGCAGGTACACTTATGATTTCATTTTATGCAACATAGCATCCAGTGCATTTCTATATGAGGGAAAAAACGTTAATTATGCTTTCTGTTTGCCTCATTAACAGGGATTAAGTGGACTACAAGGCGTCAGAGGAGACGGCGGGAGGCTCGGACCGCCTGTAAGAGTCTTCTAGTAACAAGAAGCTGTAACAAAAGTTATCCTCACACATGCAAGACTTAAATATCGTTGGTGGTTGTGGTGTGTTGGTGCACAAATACACACAAACATGCTGAGTGTAGACTGTATGTGAGTTTGTCATTTTCTGACACAAAAATCTGCAAGACATAACAGAATGTCTGCGTTCCATCTGCTGGGCTTGTTCTCTTGTCTGTGACGATGACTTGCCAAGTGTTTCATGTAGTTTTGTTCTGTTTGACCTTCTACAAATGCAAAAATTCAGCCAAAAGCAAAATCTGACTTCAAGAACAAATGCAAAATAAATGACAAACTCGTGAGGCTGATTTTGTAACGTCACGTCTAAATGACAGGGTCCAGTTGGACAAGTTGGACCTCAGGGAGACCAGGGAGCTAAAGGAGAACCTGGGATTCAAGGAGAGAAGGGAGAACCGGGAACTCCAGGACCACCCGGAGAACAGGTTAGTGGGATGTTTGTTCCATGTGTATCTCCTGTGCTGTGTATGTGTTTGTAATGTGTGGCTGTGTGCAAATATCCATCAAACTCCTCCTTGGTGTTGATTACATGTGCAGGGTGAGGATGGTCTTCCAGGAATCCAAGGACCTCCAGCTCTGCCAGGGTTGGAGGTGAAAACGAAAGCACATCACACATCTAATCTCATCTTTTGGTGCCATTGTTTTCCTCCCATGGCAACTCTAACTTTGTTGTTTGTGCCTCTTACTTTTCTTTTTAGGGGCCTCCTGGAGAGATTGGACTCCAGGGTTCTCCAGGTCCCGCCGGAGCTCCTGTAAGTCCATGAACAGCTCAAAAACACTACAGATGATGCAACTTCACTTTTGACTTCAGCAGCTGGTTTAAAAATGCTGCGTAGCAGATGTTTGCTTGTGGTTAATTATTGATTTACAAAAGCAACAATAAAAAGCACTCAGCATGTCTGATTGGTTTTGTTTCTGTCTCGGCTGCAGTATGACAGAAATCTTTCTTTGCAGGGAGCTCAAGGGAAACCAGGACCTGAAGGAAAAGAGGGCATGAAAGGAGAGAAGGTGAAGATGAGGGTTAGATTCACAATAACTGGAGAAAAAGCAGAAGCTGTTCATCAAATTTAGTTGTTTGTTGTTCTGCTGGAAAATGCAATAAACATTCAAAAACTCTTTCAAACATGTGAATTTAAGGAATCGTTTAATATGTTTGATCTACATCTAAGTCAATTTTGTGCCGAGGAGTAGGTGAGAATATTGATATTATACTTGTTTCTGTGAACAGCCGGTGAGCTCAGCTCACCATAAAGACTGTGGGAAACTTTTAGCCTCTTTTTCCAGCTTTTATTCTGAACTAATCTAGCATAAAACTGGTCCATCCATCTGTCAATTTTCCACCACTTACCCAAGTTGCAAACCTAAATCTCTCCCACCATCTCCTCCATCTTTGGGATACTGAGACGTTCCCAAACCAACCGACAGACGTATGATGTTCTCCAAATATTCATACTGCCATACGATGAAGAACGGCAGAAAATGATTTAGTGTGTCCCAATTACAGATGCAAATGTTTAACAGTTTCCTTTACCGATAGTTGGTGGCGTTAGCAATCAATAGTCGGTTACTCAACATCATCATATTAGGTGTGGATCCACCCTGACCAGGTAAGCTGCTCTCACGGTGTTCATCGCATATTATGAGCCACCAACCTGATGCAGATAATTTCCTATGCGGTCACAGTGATGCTACTTTAATGGATTTTTTTTTTACCTGGCAACGTAAGCGCTCTGGTTGGTAGGCTTTAAACATCTCAGGAGACTTTGTCATGGTGGCACATTACTAGCTAAACTCCCACGAAGCTCTTTGTTTTCCAACATGGAACTGCTTTTAATCCGAGTGTACGCCTCCTCAGGTCATTACAGTGTTAAAACGTAAGAGGCTCCACCTGGTGGCGCAACCAGTTACTGCAACTAATGTACACTACAGTTTCTGACTTGCTTTTCTTTTTGTCTTCTGCCTCATCGGTTAATATATTTGTAATCGGTTAAATTCTGAATGGCAATTATTACATTTACGTCTAACATCCCTACTCCCAATAGACTGTTCAACAATTATATGCAAAAAAAATACTCACGTGTACCACGACATATGGTTGGATTTTGTAGTAGCTTTGTAGTAGTTTTGAGGCCACTCTGACCCACAATCCTCTGCACAGTTACGTCACATATGTCGCAAATGTACAGACAGTTAACGTCTCATTTAATATCAATGGTCAAAGTTTAAGCTGCAGTAAGGGTGTGTAAGGGTAGCAGCAGTATGTACTTAAACTAGAAAAAGTATGTAAACTGGAATGCAGCTCCACATCCCTGAACACATCCTGGTTGGCTATGCCCAAAACACCTTCCAACATCTTGAAGTGTCCAAGACAGAAGCCGGAACATCTCAAATGGCTTTGTCATCTTGCCATTGGAATGCTAAGGCCTCCTTTTAGCTACCACCTAATCCACCATGTGCAGGACCCTGTATGGCCCAATCCTGCAGGCGGTGGGTCCACTGGAGGGATATCTTGCAACTATAAAGCCTATTTTCCTACACAGACTACCTCAAAAATGTCCAGCATCAAATGTGACAGTTATTTGTGCAGAAGCAGTTACACATTACTACCAGAAGATGGCATATGGTTCCAGTTTGAACCCTCCAACATGACGATTTAGTTAAAATCCTCCGTGTACAGTGTACATGAAGCTGAACTGCTAGTCTCTGACTCTTCTCGTTCCAATAAAATCACTTGTTTTAGGAAGAACATGTGTCTTTTGCATTCTGTCCACTTTTCTTTTTCATTGATTTTCCGTTTTGTGTTCCATCCTCGCAGGGAGACGATGGTGTGATTGGACCACCGGGGAAGACGGGTCAGACTGGAAGGAGGGTAAGTCCACTGGGCTTCACTGTGGGGAAACTGGTGCAGGTAGAAATAATGTCAAGGTGTAACAGGGAATCCACGATATCGAGTCATTATCTCTGTTTGAGCTGCTAATTCTGTGACTTCTTACAGCTTTGTGAGGAAACATCTTAGTTTGGTGTCGATGTATTTGTTTGTTTGCGTAAAATGAAAGCGGCCAAACGTGGCATCCTGACATATGAACAGCCTCATACGTAAAACATGAACTGGTTTTGTGTGTCTTGTTGGGGTTTTTTTTCCACCTCATTATAAAACATTGTGTCCTCAGGGGAAGCGAGGGAAGGCTGGAGTCCGAGGGACCAGGGGAGACCGAGGACCAAAGGTGGGATATGTGGAAACACCACCATCGGCTTCATGTACACCAGCTTTAATTATGATGCATGACTCTACAGTAGATTGGGTTTTTTTTGTCATTCAGGGCGAAAAGGGAGTCGTGGGAGCGATGGGCCACCCTGGGTGGTCCGGCCTCATCGTAAGTCGATTCACTCGTTCACGTAACGTCCAACCAGACGTCACAGCTGATCACATCCACTCATTAGCTCCTGGAATTGCTCCTTCAGATCTCTCCTCCACGCTTCGGTGGGTCGGAGAGATCCTCCAGTGCTTTTTTTATCAGTCGGTAAATTGATGTCTTGCTTTCTCGTGTGTTTGTCACCAAGGGAATCCCTGGTTTACGCGGGGAATTGGGGGATCAAGGTGGAAACGGGAAAGAGGTAAACAAGAATTAATAAACCTGAAACCGATTCAGTAAAAGCTCTGCATTAAAGACAAAACCCAGCAGGATCGGACTCCGTTCAGATTGGGTTTTTTTAAGGGGAAAATAACACTGGTTTATCTGAAAATCAGTCAAATAAAATGCTGTTTTGTACAACTTCCATGAGAGTCCCAGGCTGATCAGCTTCTAATATAGACATAATGTACCCTTTCTCTCTCAAGATTACCATTAGTGTTTAAAAACCTCAGAAACATTCAATATAATCGTTACATTTGTGTGGACGGAACAAAGAAAGATGACACATTTCCCTCTGGTGCAACATTAATACATTCAAACCAGTGCATTAGGAAAAATTTGCATGAGTAAATAAACTCTGTACAATATTAATTTCTCTACATACATGAGAATCTGTGCAATTTTAGCATTTGTTATGTCAATGTTCTATCAATAATCTACTTTTAGAAGATGTACTCTGTGCAATATTTAAATTTCCACAGAAAATGCACAATATTAACAATACACATGTATAGTTTCTTGTTCATTTAAATATTCTACTGGTGTTCCCTATATTTTTGCACTTTGCTGCAGGATTAATAAATGCCTGTCTTATCTTCAGGGTAATCACAGAAACCCAGTTATCAAATATATAGTTGTTAGATTATAACTGGTGTCAAAGAAAACACACAGAAAAGCTGATTACAGGTACAGGTAATCGGTAAAATCTGCATTTTTGGCCCAGAAGGGCAGCAGCTAATGAGTATTGTCATTGTAGATTATTGTCTTCAGTATATTCTATTATTTAATTAGTTAATTGGTTCATAAATTATCAGTAAATGGGGGAAAATGTCCAGCAGTGTTTCCTACAATGATGTCTTTAAATCTCTCATTTTGTTCACAAACCCAAACATTCAGTTTACGTCAAAGAGGAGTAAAAAAAATTATTCAAATGAAAGAAGCTGAAATCAGTCAATCACTCAAACCGATTAACTGAATAAATGGTTGACGACTAATTTGACGGCTCCCTGCAGGTCAGACTTACAGCATCTACATATGAGATCACAACTACATCATAACCAGCAAATAAGAACATGAAAAAAGGGAATATATGTGTCATATATGCAGGAATCAAATTGTGCTTTGACTCCTATAATACTTTCCTTTGCTGGGCTAGTGTTTGCAGCAGCAGAACTTTTAGCCTCATTGAATTTCCTGCCTGTGTTTCTGTGCTGATGGGTTGAAGATGAATGTGTAACTGCAGTTTTTATGTCTTTTAGGGTGAGAAAGGCGACATGGGGCTGCCTGGACCACCTGGACGGGATGGAACCAAGGTGGGAGTCGAGATTTGAAACGCTTAAAAAGGACATAAACGTCTGCAACAACAAATAAGAAGATAGAAAAAGTACAGATGCCAGTATTCAATATCGCTGCTTTGTGATTTTTCTTTTTCAGGGTATTCGTGGTGCTGTAGGATTTCCAGGTCCAGAGGGCATAAAGGGAGAACAGGTACACAATTAGATATTTACAGCACGTTTTCTCAGCTCTTGTGCTTTAAAACTGCTATTTTGTCACATTTTAATATATTTTTATGGGTATTATGGCGCTGACAGATGCATTTTTTGGGTTGTTTTAGGGAAACATTGGTCCACCGGGGCGGAGAGGGATGATGGGGATGCCTGGATTTCCTGTAAGTGTCATCTCCAACACAGACCATAAATCTTTAATACACTTTACAGCACAAGAGGCTTATCTGTTTTGACTGTATGTACTTTTTTACCCATCTTTCACTGTGTTTCTAAATTGCATTCTGCTTTTCTGTGTGGCTTTTATGAATGCTTTTTAGTAAAATGCATCTTTTTTTACCGCTTTCTCATATTTTATACTCTGGATTAAAGCAGTTCACGTGTCACTCAGATGCTTTTTGCCAGATTGCATCTGAAAAATGGAGGCAGAAGTGAAACGTGCGCCCGAGATGTTATGGTTTTATAATAACTCCCGTCATTCCCGCAAAGTGGAGACGGTTATCTGTCAGTGTGGTGAATCGGTCGGCTGCATGTTCTGACTGAGCTCAGCCCGATGTGTCTTCGAGAAGAAATGATAATGCATCGACTCGGGTTACAAAATGGGCAGCGACGGGTTCTTAATGCAGCAGATAAAAGCACTCGGAGGCTCTTTTTGTCGAGAAACGTGCTTCGTGGTGGAAAATCACGCTAATGCTCTTTTCTTCTCTCCTCTGCTACAGGGTTTGTTTGGATTAAAGGTACGATATCATCAACTCGAGCACTCTTCAGCTCTCACTCAACACTGTGTGAAGCAGCAAACCCTTGATGAAACACGTAATCACAAAACTGTCACGTTTCAGAGTCGATGTCGGCATCTAATGAGATCTAGCAGCTGCTTTTTATTTCCCTCGGTGCACCTGATAGTTAGCGGTCTGCTTTTACTGTACTCATCGCGTTTCATTCTCCCTGCAGGGTTTGAAAGGTTACCCAGGTCTGCCTGGACTGCCAGGCAGGAGGGGGCTCCCGGTAAGTCCAGCTCAGAGGATTAACTAATCCTGAATTCAGGCTCGACTGGTTAGAAAAACTTATGATGATGGAGCAAAGCATTTAAGATACACTAGATACCATACACTAAATGTATAAACTCATATAATTGGAAAATACCAAGAAATAAGTTCCATTAAAGATGATTTTAGCGTTTTGACAGACGTTTATCTAACATAAGCTTAACTTTCAGGGTAAATTTTAGGGTTCTTCTGCTATGTGAGTTCTTGTTTAACTGCAGAAACTCTAGCATTTTAAAGATCCCACACTAAATAAAGCTTCTCATGTGTCCCCAGAATATGTTTTTCCTGATTTCAGCTCAAAAATCTGCACAAATCATTAATTTCTACCTACAACACTGCTGAAAGTTTCAGTGTCTGCAGCTCCGTTTCAGGAAGACGGCTGCAGGGCTGCAAAAAAATGTGTTGTTTCTTCTATAAAACGTCAGAAAACAGTAAAAAATCTGTTTCCCCGAGTGCAAGACGATGTCCTCGAATATGTTGTTTTGTTGACAGCCCAAAGATATTCAATTAGGTATCATAGACGAGGAAAGAAACCAGGAAATATACAGAGTTAAGAAGATGTAATTAGAGTTTTTCTCCTTGAAAGATCCTTCAAATCAATTCAGCCATATCAAAGTAGTTAGGGATTAGTTTAAGAGATGATATCGAATTTGATAATTGTTGCATCTCTCGTCTGTTCAGTCCCTTTTTCCCCATTTCTTAGTTTCCTTGATTCACTTCCTCATCGGGAAACAATGAAAAATCAAGAAACATCCTCGTTTTTGAGCCGTAATTTAAAAGCGACATCAATTAAATAAGACGTGTTGCTGTTGTTTTTATTTGTTGCTTGTTGTTTAATGCTTTTATTGCTTTTTTGCTTTTACCCTGTGAAGCGTCTTTGCGTTCTTGAAAAGCGCTATACAAAAAAAATGAATTATTATCATTATTATTGTTGTATTTTATGATCGCTGTCAGAAGAGTAGAATCGTGTTCATGATGAATATGGTTCACGTTTACTTCTAATTCCATTCACGACCTTATAAAACATGACAAAAATGATTGGATTTAATACATTTTTAATGTTTTTCATGAAGCATTAAAACAACGTAACACACAAAAGAGCAAAACACAAATAAAGAGACATTTATATCGACTGAGTCGTGTAGATTTATGCTCACATTTGTCAGTCCCGTTCCTGACATGATTTATATATCCCAGCCTCTTTTGTGTGCCACAAGAGCCAAAAGAGTGCACCAAAAAGGCTACGTCTTCATGCATCGTCACTCTTCAGTCCTCAAGATGCATTTGAAGGCTTCAGGCGTCCTTTAAAATGGCTCCTTAAGGTGGATTTCCAGGTAACAGGCAGCAGGAAGGAGGAGATAAGGAGGTTTAAAATAAGGCTCATCTCCATTTGGCTCATTTCAGCCTCCTCAATGCCTGATTTTTTTCATCCCAGAAATCAATGTCGGTGCGTCGTAACAAAGGACGTCTCAAATCCTAAAATGCATCTTGAGGAGCTCTGAGCGAGGATGCATCACAACAGGCTCATACGGAGATACGATTCATGACCTATGAGGGGGAAAAATAAACAAGTTGATGGGCTTACTCAAATGTTGTGAGACATACTGGGGACACAAAATGTTCAAAAGCAACCAAAACTCGATAATACGGCCCCTTTAAAAGGATCTTGCTAGTTATTAGTTTGAGAAAATCTACATGTGGATGTTTATTTAAAGTAATAGAATCATGTTTTCTATGAATTTAAAGAGTTTTAAGACAAACTAAAACTGTGAAAGTTGTGCTTTTTAGCCTTTAGAATACCTGTTTTTCTCAAGAAACCAAAAACAGTTTGCTTTTGTCATTTTGTGATGGATAGCATATTTTCAAAATCTTTTGTAACATAAATCTTGTGTTTTAGGGTCCGCCTGGCGTTCCCGGACCTCCAGGAAAACCGCTGAACATGACGCTGACTCAACTCAAGGTGAAGAATTTCTTTACTGAATGTGCAACTAGAACGTTTAGTCACCTAAAATCACAGCAGCTTTTATCATAAGAGCATGTGGTGTGTGATCGTACAAATAGTTATTGACAGAAACTAAAACACACAGCTTATGAGTCAAAAACTGCATTTTTCCACTGTGTTTATTTTGTCATCTCCAGGACCTGATGTATTTGTCCGACAAGCCCAACTACCCTCTGATCCAGACGCTGCTGGATTCTCTGCAACACGAGCTCCGGCTGCTGGTGGATCCTCCCGACGGCAGCAAAGAGCATCCGGCCTCCACCTGTCTGGAGCTGTGGCTCTGTCACCCCGAGTACAGCAGCGGTCAGTCGCACCACATCAAACAATCCGACTGGAATACTGAGTCTAGGAAACCACTGACCTTCTCACATGAGTGCATCCTCCTCAATGAGAACTTTATAACACAAGATACTAATGAAAGCGCTGAGCATGCAGGATGATAAAAAGGCTTTTAGTTTATTTTTGCTTTATTAGGTCAAAAGTTTCTTTAAGTTTAAATATCTGCAAAGAAAATGAAGCTCTAAAGCCTCATCGTCTTTGCACATAATTAACTGTGCATTCAGTATATTGTAGCTCGATTTTAGCTCCATTTAGCGCTTATATTATATTTAGTACGCCAGCACTGCATTAAATTCACAGTGCAGCAGAATATGGCAAGAATTAATTGTATTTCTACATTTTTATTATTTATTTTAAATGCACGCACGCCGTTAAGCATAAAAAAGATGCCACAGAATGAAGAGAGACTGATTTTCTTTGCTCATAATTATCCCACAAACTGTGTATTCAGTGTAATTTAACTTTAGTCAGTACAGTTTAACTTTATTTAGAGCCTATAATATATGTAATACGTCGTCACCTAATTGAATTTAATTCACAGCGGGGCAGAATGTGGCAGGAATTAGTTGTTTTATTAGTTTTATTTTTGCTCGACATATTTTTTTAGTTTTTACATAATAAGTCCAAACCTGAAACTTAACGGTTGAAACTGAGACGTCCTACTTCTGCTTTTTCAAATATTTCAGTATTTTTATTTTAACTCACACTTCAGCTGTTTCACTATTCTTGTTATCACAACTTTCAGGGGAAAAAGACACACATTTTGTTCTTTAAATTCATTTGTTGCATGATTACCAAAAAGCATACAACAATGAGCCACAATATTAAAACCGGCAGGTGAGTGAGTAACATTGATTATCTCACTACAATGGCACCTATATCATTTTTTTATACATTTATTGCCCATATAAACCAAACTGTAGCTCCACCACATCCACTCAATATGTGTTCATCAGTTGTCCTCAGTATATTTATGTTGCTGACGTTATTACGACACCACGACGAGCTGATGTGCTTTTTTATTTTTAGCGTCTTATTTGCCTGACTGATGCGCTTCACTGACCTCTCCTGCGCTGAGAATGAGAACGCTGCTGCTTTATTGTGCTCTTTAGTTTCAGTAAACATAAAACCGGAGCCTTAAATTCTTGAGCTGCCGACGTTTTACTGCCACTTTACTAACAGTCCCCAAGAGCTCGTGTCAAAAATCCACTAAAACTGCACGACTTGCAGCATTACATCACACAGATAAACAGTTTTTACAACAATATTTAGCCATTTTTTCCACTTTGATCCATTTTTCTCTCGTAAATCACATCTTAATGTAATTTAAAGTATTGTCTATATAATCTCAACACTTTTTATAACAATATTTTCAATTTTTTTCCCATTTTGATCCATTTTTCTCACCTAAATCACATTTTAATGTAATTTAAAGTGTTGTCTATATAATCTAAATACTTCTCATAACAATATTTTCTTTTTTTTCCATTTTGATCCATTTTTCTCACGTTTTAAATTAATTTCAAGTATTGTCTATATATCTTACAGGCGCTATATGGCATATGTGTGTAATACATTATAAAGGAGAGAATGTGAGATGATCCAGCTGTGAGCCTAAGAGGCTACAGAGGCTTTGCAGGATAGTTTCTGCACCAGTTCCTGTGATTGTGGGGATTTATGGGCTGCAAAGAAGAAGATTCAATACAGCTGGAGCATCATGGAAGTCTCCTGAAAAGGCTTCTCATTGGCTTTGGTAGAATAGAAGTGAAACATGGCCTAGTGTGGTACCTGGTCACCCGGGTGAAGGTTATTGCTGGTTATGTGACCAGGTTGCTCTACAACGTGCATGAAAAAACTAATATAACAACATTGAAAGGCGCCTTATTAAATAAAATGTATTATTATTATTATTATTATCAGATTTTTTTCATGTTATTCCCATCCATGTCTAATTATTACAGCGGATTCTGATTAAATATCAAGAAATCCACATTTGTTCAAGTTGGGGCCCATGTCCAACCCAGAAAAAGAATATTTTTCTACATTTTATACATTTTTACGCTTGTTTAACATTTCTTTATCCCGCTCCAGTGTGTCGGACATGTTGTGTTTCTTGTATTGCACCGGTCTTACTGTCCATGCGGATCACAATACTTTGATCCCCGCCGTTCTCATTGAGCTCTCGCCAACCTTTTTCTCCGCAGGAATGTATTACATCGACCCCAACCAGGGCAGCCCGGCCGACGCTCTGCTGGCCTACTGCAGCTTCTCGTCCACATCAAAGGAGACCTGCCTTCATCCTCGGGACTCTCAGGTATGGAGACATCAACGGAGGAAGGCTGCAGGAAATTGCGACCTCTGGATCAATGGCGTCGCCGCGTTGCAAGACTTGAATCTCAATTTGACGAATTGTCAGTCGGCTCACATTGTCGCGGTGACAATTTCTTGCAGCGCCGACTTCAGCTTGAACCCGTGACTCGGTCTCTAGCCGTAAAGGAAATTTCCTTTTTTCCCCTCCAACATAAAGGTTGCCTCGCTATGAGTAGTGGTGGCAGAGTTACAAAAAAAACATTTGATTTGCCTTTTTTTTCACAATGCCCCCTTTGGAAAAAAAAAAGAAGTACTGCAAAAGTACCTTTTCAGGTGACGAGCAAACATGATAAGAAAAAAAGAAAAGCCCTCTAATGTGCACCAAAAGGCCTGTCTTAGTCATGTGTGAATTAGAATGAAGTGCTCATGTATGTGATGCTGAAGTAGCTTCATGGGCAGAATAACATATTATAGTACATGTACTGCAAAGTACAAAAACAACATGGTGAAATGCATTAACAAAAAAAAAATGTAATGCAGGGCACTGTTCTGTACG
>NW_007579331.1:0-6730 GCF_000690725.1 Stegastes partitus | reverse complement strand
ATTACATTCCAGTATGTTGGACTGGACTGCCCTAAAGATATGCTGAATAATGTTTGATCCGACTGGTTTGCAGGTTGTAGATGCTACTTTGTCTTTTCTCCACTGTACGACCATATTTGCTGTTTTAGGAACCTTTGTGCATGTTCCGACTGCAAGACCCGTCCCCTACCTGCTCCAGGGTGGCTTCCTCCTGAAAAACTGCTGTGTGGGTCTCGATGTCAATTGGTTCAACTCAGAAAAGAATGATGGTGATTGGTTAACCTCGGACAGGACAATGATCATATTCGTAGAGGTGGAGTTACATCTAGTAGCTACTGGTGTGGTAGGATGCATTATGTTTCTAGGAATCTTCGGGAAATGCTGTTGCCAGGAAAAGTTGGGCTTCGTTTGCACCAGCTTTCCAGGAGCATAGGGCACAATGTAGCAGAAACTATCCAATACTAATTGTTTTCAGACTTTATTTTTCCATTGTAGCGTTTGATTTGACAGCTTCAACCACCGTGTGAACTCCAAGTGCACCAAAACATCGGCGAGCGGTTAGCAGATGCAACTCCAGTTCTTTGAACACATCCGAAGTAGAACAATGGAGGGTTTATGTTGGTCTAGATGGTTGCAATGTTAAAGAAGAAACTGTTTCACCTCAACTAATCGTCAGAAGGGCTGAAAAACTGTGCTCGCTGTTCACTCTGAGCTCAACCAATCGGCATTTGTGTTTTCTGAGTTAAACCAATCAGCATCAAGACTCGCACAGCAGTTTTTCAGAAGCATCTACCCTGTAACTGGTACTTTTTTTGACCTCCAATACAACCCTAAAAGAGGTACTGCGGGGTGGTTCTTGCAGTTGGAACATGCACAAAGGTTCAGGCTTCCCTAAAATGGCAAACATTTAGTAAAGAACATCCACATGAATGGCAAGAGCTAAAGAAATGATCAGTGTTCTGAACCTGTGGGTGGTTTTAATGTTGTGGCTGGTCGGTGTTTGCTCACAGAAAGTTAATCATAAGAAAAGTTAAAGCTTGACCTTTCTGTTCTTTTAGCCTTTTGGGATGCATAGAAATATGCTGACTTTGGTGCAGCTTTACTTTAAACCCAACAGGGACAGTTGATCAATAAGTCCAGCTACAGTATGCGCATGAAAAATGTTGCCGTCTTGTGGGAAGAAGTGGAACGATCCCGACAAAGATGGTGTTACTCTCATTATTATTATTGACCCTTTTCTGTATTCAGTTTGTACGAAAAAAAAAACACTCAACAGTCAGTCATACATAAAAACCGCCTCGCTCGGTCCAGCAGAATTGGTCTCAGATCACATGAAGTGATGCGTTGTTTGCTAAAGCAGCCACTTTGCTTCTGGTTACCGTTTGAGCTGCATACAAATCCAGAGTTCACCCGTAGCTGTCTGAACACCGCTGACCTCCACAAGTGTCTCTACACGAGAGCAGGACTTTGCATTCAGATTCGCGCTCCTTTTCTCTGCCTGCAGCTGCCCATGAAAGCCTGGATGGAGGAGTTTTCTGAAGAGGGATCGTTTCAGTGGCTCAGCAGGCTGGATCGGGGGTTTCAGGTGAGCGAGTCGCTCTGGGTGGAAATCAAACACTGATTCTGAGGCCTGAGGTATGCGAAG
The DNA here is from genome assembly GCF_000690725.1 of Stegastes partitus. Taxonomy (NCBI): domain Eukaryota; kingdom Metazoa; phylum Chordata; class Actinopteri; family Pomacentridae; genus Stegastes; species Stegastes partitus. Next base: position 5,106 of record NW_007579331.1, on the reverse strand, counting down.
GAAGGAGGGGAATAGTTTTTAAAAGTTGTCTGAGGTTAAAAAGCCACAGAAATGGACGCAAGATGAATTTACAGTTTGATGATATGATGATGAAAACTGCATTAGTTAGAGGTGCAGTGCAAATTACAGCTGGACAGTTGATTAAAATATGAACAAACCAGCAATGTTGGCAAGTGCAATGTCCAAATAATAACTTTATTTATGTAGCACCTTTTCAAAAGAGTGTTTACAAAGTGCAGGGCAAAAGAGAAAAGAATGGAAAGAAGAAATAGAATTAAACATGGTGTAAGATTTTCAAAGTGAATCAACAAAACACCAGAAAAAAATATTTGAAAAGAGCCATATCCATTTAGGAAAAAGAACAAGTGGAATAAAAAGAAAGTTGAGGCTTAAACCATAAACACAAGACTTAAAAGAATAATATTAGCAGTAATAGTGAATAAATAAAATAGCAGGAGCTGCATTTTTTTCTTACAACATACATTCAGCCATTTTTCACTATTTGCTGCCATTTCAACATTTGTGCGTATTTACTTGGAGTTTGATTTTGGCTGTTAACATTAGTGTCTTTTATCAGTTTTACTATCCCGGCGCCAACGTGGTCCAGATGCGTTTTCTGAGGCTGCACAGCAGCACCGCCGTCCAGAAGGTGACCTACTCCTGCCATCCAGGACACAGACTGGGCCAGACGGACCGAGACGTCAAGTTCCTCACAGACACCAGGAAGCAAAGTTACCTCGGAGCGGTGAAAGATTGTCAGGTTTGTAAAGAAAAAAAAACAATAACAACATCATTTTAGCTTTTTAAAAGTACTGGAAGAAGTCATGTAGTTGCTGTTTAAGATGTTTTTCTGTTGAAATGTTGGTTTTGTTGATGTGAAAATCATGCAGCAGCTGCAAAAAAAAAGTTAATTAAAGGAGATTTTTTGGTTTTGGAAAAGAAGAAAAAATACTTAGAATAAATTAGAATAAAACTTTATTAATCCCTTCAGTACAAGACCTCAGGGAAATTGCTAGTTTTTATTATATTTTTATTGTATTATATTTTCTATAACTGGTCTGTTCTTAAAGACGATTTGGTTATGAGTTTTAAAGACCCTAGAAATTAGGAAAAGATCTTGAAGAAAACCAATCAATCAATCATACCTTATTTCTAGAGCACTTTTTATACAGATGAAATGCAACACAAAGTTCTTCACAGATAAATAAACAAATAAAGAAAGAAAGAAAGAAAGTAATAAAACAATCCCTATATTGAGTTGTAAATACTGGTGGTTTCCCCTCATGTTAATATCTGTCTTGGAGGTTTTGTGTCCACGTGTGAAAGCGTCTGAAAACAAAGAATGTTTTAATCACAAACAGGAGGGAGTGTTAGAATAATTCTATGTTATGATCCAATGATCTTTGTGAAAAGTATGAGAATGCTGTAAATGTCCATTACCTCTATTGCACCTTGTGAGTGTGAGATAAGGACCAGACGTCCTTAGCGGGTAGTCAAAACACCATGCCTACACACACACACACACACACACACACACACACACACACACACATGGCGGGAGGTTGTCTTCTGTTTTCTGTATAGAAGAACCAATGCTTCATGCTTGTAGTCGGTCACTTGTTCCGACTCTGTTGCTCCTTGCTGCAAGTAAAACATTGCTTTGACTTAAGGGACGAGTCTGTGTATTGATTTGGAGCAGTTAGGACTCCACTGAGGATTCAAAAACACAGGGATGGAGGAAGGAGATAAAATGAAATAAAAAAACAGAATAAGATAAAAGTCCCGTTATTAAAATAGAGATGTGTAGATGAGAGGCAAAACAGAAGTCAAGAATCATAAAAACAGAATAAGAAAATAATACAAACAAAGTAATAAACTGTACATTGAAAAGACTAAAACATGTAAATAAGTGGATACATGGAGAAATTAATACATAACAGTAGTTCTAAGAAGACTTTTAATTAAATCAAATCAATCAAAAGCCTGACTTAAAAGCCTGATCTTGACTTTACGCGCTCTCTGCTGCCCTCAGGTCTCCTGGAAGGACGTTCCAGACATGTGGGCCTGATACCAAACACATGCTGAACGTTGCATCAATGTGTTGACTTGATGGTGTTCTCTGTGTTCCAGCCTGGAGAGGAGACGGCTTCTGGTCCTCGGGAGTCGGTGTTTGAGTTCGAGGACCTGCAGCTGCTCCCTCTGAGGGACGTGGCTCTGATGGGGGGAGGAAACTTCACGCACCGGTTCGGCCTCACCGTCGGACCCGTGTGCTTCAGCTAGAGGTCGGCGGACACAGACCTCCGTTCAGAACACGGAGAGGACGACTGCAGCTTCCTGATGTCTGAACATTTCTTCTCCTCTTGCGTCGGAGGGATCTGATCTCTCGAGTTGAGTGACTCCGTGCGGATGAATCTCAAAGGGCACGCGTGCGCTTTTTTGTTTTTTATCACGGAGAAGTCAATTTTGTTTACAGAGACATTTATCTTGTATTAAATAATTTAAAAATGTATGTTTTTTTTTTATCCTTTATATACAATGTTTTTGTTGTTGTTGTTGTGTATTTAGGGATTCTGTTATAGCTTGCTCATCGTGTATATAACTGACCTCTAACAATGTGTTTCTGCACAGCGACGCGGCTTCTGTCGTCCCATTGGCCGTCCGTTACTGTACTGTAGTACTGTAGGTGAACCCTCACGTTTCACTTTAACTCAAGGTGCTGATCGAGTTTTATTATTTAATCCCAGAACCAATAGAAAAGGGGCAGCCGTGACATCCTGTGCGTGTTTGGTGCTGTTCTCAGTGTGTTCTAAAACAAACCATCGCTTATTGTTTTTTGTTTTTTTTTCATATAATTGTGTTTCTCAGGTACTTTAATGACGTACATGTGGGCACTGAGTCTGCTGTTGCCTCCGTATGTCGCTCAGTTTTATAGTTTAGACTTAAGAAGTGTTAAGATTAGGATAAATCCATGACAACCAACAATGAATTATTGATTTACTAAGAATTGTTTAGCAGAGCCTGATATTGCAGATTCCAGAAACAACAATGGAACCATTTGTTCATGACCGCAAACGCACAAACTGGTTTATTTTGATTGATGCACACTTTTTTTTTGTTCAATTCCCGGCTACAGAGCTCAGCTGTCTGTCTCTCTATCATCTGTCTCCACTGTTTATCTAATAAATGCACAAATATCCAAAAATAATCACAATCTTGGAACAAAAGACAGAAATGTTAACCCAGTGCTGTAACCTGTTAGGTCACCATGGTAACTGATGCTGCAACCTACGTTGAGAGGTTTGGCGTCTGATCCCCTATAAGAAGCGTCTCTCCATCACCAGTTCGTCTCCTGATATTTCTCTACTCTGCTGATTCTGCAGCTCATGGAACACAGATTAGAAACTCCTCAGTCTATTGGTATTGATCACAAAGAACATTTGATCAGAAGCATTCATTTGATTTGCCTAAAAACTGCAGTGATTGTATTCTTCATTGTGACCTGAATGCACTCGTTGAGAAGCCTGTCAGGGTGAAATAAATCAAATTTAGTTCAACAGCATTAATATGCAGATGTAATGTTAGAAATAAGCGACTGCATTACGAGTGAAACATACCCACATGATCAACCGTTTTCTACCAGCGTTCCTCTCTTGCCTGATTTGCAGAAGCAATTTTTTATTTTTTTTTAAAAACTGAACATTTATTAAAAACTAAGCAGTAACAGACAGAGCAGCCAAGTTGTAAAATAGTTTGAAATAAAGTAAAACATTGTTGATTTAATGACAGGAAATGAATCATATAAAAACACCAGATTTTTGAAAGGAGTGAACACTTGCACCTGTAAAACTATTAAACACGGTTCAATCATTGATCTTCAACAGACTGTAAACGTTTGTGGTCGTATACGATGAACCAATAATCTGTCACAGGAGCATCTGAGATGATTACAATGCATAAATAAAAAGACATGTTTAATTTAATGAACCCTATGCATGTAAAGCCTAGCATTCACTAACAAGAGAAGAGCTGGAGTTCTGCCTGATTATTAAGCTCTGACAATAGATGCTGCTTTGATCAAATCTGAGTTTATAATTTCTGAGAGTCTATTAGATGAGATTTTTTTTGTACCAATCCAGTTAAATTCAAGCATGATGAGAGTCTGACAAGTTTTATTCCCATAGAACTGAGGCTAAGCAGCCACATTTCACACACATTCCAGAATAAATCTCTAATTTCTCCCTCTGCACTGTTTAAATCAGGATTTAGTTTGCCTCTGGAGTGAGAGTATTAAACCGGCCCTGCCTGCAGAGCCTTTTTTGCCCTCCTGCCCCCCTTGCTCTGGTTCAAACCTGCCCACTTAGCTTTTAGCGATTGCTGTCGACCCGAGTTTCAGCCTCGTTCGATCTGAGCAGTGCCTGTGTCCAGTGGAAAAGCAGCACACCTCGCAGCGGCTCAGCAGAATTGGTATCAGGCGTTTGAAGTCCGAGTGATGTCCAGTCTGCAGGGGGGGAAGATTTGAGTAAGATCTCAGGGAGTTAGTGGTGAGAGCGTCGTTAATATGCTCCACCTGAACAGCTTCTCTGCAGCTGGAAAACTTTTCCTTCATCTTCATGCTCGTACCGGTTTCTGTGGAGAAGCTGAGGTGCGCCACAGCTACACGTCAACAACAGGAATGACCATAAAGCAACTATTGACATGTAATATTTCCTTTTTTTTTTTTCTGTACCTGGATTTATCGCAGCATTTCATATGATTGCCTTAGCTGGCTGAGACTGATCATTGTTACTGTACATGTTTCGTACAAATTATAACTCTTTTTAAAATTATGAAACGACATGCTGGACATCCGTCTTGTGTGATCCCTCCATCAGCTCTTTCAAAGAACTGTGTCGGCTGAATTAAAGAGAAGACCCATAACCACACGCTGGCTCTGTGTGTTTTATCCTCTTTAGTTGTGCAAATTATTCGACTGTTTTTCAAGCTATTTGATTAATGCAACCTCATGGGGGTGCCAGAGAGAAAGTGAGGAGGCAAGAATGTATTTTATTAGGGTCTGAGCACCCAAAAGGGAGCGAAGACCCTATTGGAACTGCTCGGATTATTATT
>NW_007579330.1:175089-198678 GCF_000690725.1 Stegastes partitus | reverse complement strand
CCTGTGTGTATTAATTTCCAGGTCATTGGTCCTTTCTGAGCATAAATCTCCATGATCTTGACTTACCATGAATTCAAATCCATGCTGTTGACACTTTTGTGAATCACTGTCCAGGAAATACTCGAGTCCTCAGCCTTGTTCCGTGAACAGGTCAGGGTGATGCTGTGTCCTCAGAGCGGTTCACTGAGGCTGGAAGTTTGAAGGTGTGAGTGTTTAAGCTCACGCAGCCTCCGTCTAATCTGATTTGTGGATCCTATAATTAGCAGAGCGGCGACCGACTGCAGACTTTCCTCTCAGCAGGAGCAGAGTGAAAGTGTCCTGACTGCCGGTCAGAAGGAAACCGCTGAAGGCTGAACGTACGACTGCTGTGCTCACGGAGTTGCCAACATCTGGATCCTCCTCCGGACGAGCAAAGCGACGGGCCGATTTCCAGGACCAGGCCGAGCTGCAGGGATTTCCAGGTGAGAGCGGAGAGCGGCGACCTTAAGGTGGCGGGCCGCTGTCATCAGCTTCACTGATTAATTGCTGTTGTCGTAATTACTAAACTGTCCAGCGGCTATTTAAGGTGACTCGCCGGAAACATGCAGCAGCTCTCAGAGGGAGAACACTTCTGGTTTTATTGTTTACCTTACTTGAGGTTTGGAAATACAATTCCCATGATGCTTTGAGGTGAACAGGAAGTGTAATTATGCCAGGGAGTGGGTACCTGCTTTTCATGCCTTTTCTATTTGGTTTTACTGCAGGTTCTGGTACAAAGTGCAGACTGTTGCCTGTAAAACTAAACAGCTGGACTGTTTTTTCCCATAAAACTGATCCTTTAGCTTTGAGCGTCTGTCATGTGAAATAATCCGTTACCCGTCATCTCCTTGTTTATTATCAGCGATAGTCCAGTACACCAGCTGAATATTATATGATCTGAATTATATTACCTCTCAATAACTGCATTAGTTCTACGTTGAACAAAAGAGTATTTTGTCTTCTGAACAACAAAAATAATGACAGTCGTGACTCGATAATCCGACACTAAATGTAAAACCTTCTTTTAATGTGGGATTGTCAAGACGGAGGTCAAGATACAAGGAGGGCTTGATGCTTAAAGGGTAGTTTGTTGTTAATATTTATTGTTTATAGTTGTTATAATAACTAGTGTACTGTTAGAACACTACAAATCGCTGGATTTCACATCTAATTGACCGGTGCGCTTGTGCACGGGCCCATCGGTTAATGTCAAAGGTAGGTAAATATGTCGGATTGTTCAGTCAGAGAATACGCCGCTATCCTTATTTGTGACATAAAATGTCATGTTGGAGTCAGAATCCAAGGCTGTCGGTATGTTAGGACTTCTTTTTTAAGGGTTCCATTCGTATTTCCTAAAAGCCTGTCGGATAGCAAGGTTTAGGATTGTTAAGGGTCTGATTATCGAGTCACGACTGTACTTTAAAAAGAATATATTGAAAATTTAGGCCTCTACGTAGAAAGTCGATGCAACAAAAGTGAATTCACGTGTCATTTCCAAACAGCCCAACTGCACCAACACTAGGGGTGTAACGGTACACAAACATCACGGTTCGGTACGTACCTCTGTACAGAAGTTGGGTCGGTTCGGTTCGGTTCTCAGTTAAGGGGAAAATTTTTTTTTAAATAAACCTGCTCATAATTAATCCAAAACATTTGTTTATTGTATTAAACCAAAAAGCTGTTAGCAGCTCAGTGAATCAAATTAAATGAACAATGTGTACAAATGTAACAGAAATACTGCTGCATCGTTCTCAATATCAGATAAACTAAATAAAATAAATAGAAGTACAAGTGAAGTATTAACAATTCCAGCTTATTGGTCTGCTGTAAATAGAACTGAATTACTTTTCCAGTATAAAACAATCAGTTTCCAATGAGTGTGTAAATCTGACATGGTGCCGGATGCATAGTTGAGGACCGCTTCACAATGTGGACATCCGGCTTTCGTCTTGTCGACTTGTTTTTCTCCTTTTTCGGACTTCACCAGGAAACCGAAGTGCTCCCAAACGGGTGATTTTAATGACACCGGAGCATCTTCCAGCTCTGGCTTGTTGTTGTTGTTAGCATTAGCCATCCCATTCGCTAGCCATACAGACCGGGCTTATAGGGAAGGGCCGACAGGAGTAAAATAAACGGTCCGTCACATCCTGTGGTCCACTGGAAACTCCTGCTTGTTCTTAGCTCCGCAATACTAACTGTGAGCCGGAGAAGGTCCACCGTAACTGTGGGCACCGTGAGATTTAAAGTTTCACAACTGAAACACTTCTGTACGTTGGCCATTCTTAATAGTCTTAAAATTTTCGCTGCATTTGTTTTATTGATCCAGTCGGTTGGATTTCCTCTCTGCTCTGTAGAAACACTGCCTGCAGTTCAACTTAAAAACACAGAATTTTTGTCACCTGACTGTTGGTCACAGCTGAGTCAGTCACGGCTTCACTGTTATGTTGGGAGGCACAGAATTTTTTGTTTTCTACAGAATCTATTTAGATAAAACGGTTTATTTTTAGATATTTTTTTTATTGAGACATGTAGGATAAAGTGATTTTGATCAAACATCCTGATTTTAGGTTGAGATTTGACTACGATGGAACTGAACGTCGCACATGATCTGCTCATCGGAAAGTTGAAAATATGATGATTTGTTTCATTCTCACAGTTTCTGGCTGATAAATTGAGTCATTTTGGAGATGTTTTAAAGTTAAACATGCCTTTCAAACGGGTTTTTAGGGTTTAAATGTTTCAAACTTACCAGTGTGTGGTTTCAGTCTCGGAGCTGTTAGGAGTTCAACCAAACAGACGTCTCAGATGGTTTCATTTGAAGATCCAGAGATGAGCGAAAAGTTCAGGAAAGTTAAATCAGCTCCAACTGCTCAGACATGAACCGTCTGATCAGGTCGAACACAATCAAATATCACTTTTACTGCCAATACCGTCAGTGCATTTTGATGGAAGTACTTCTAGAGTACTCCTACTCATAATAGTTTGTGGTGGTTGTTTTAGTGCTTTTACAAAATCACAGGAGCTGTCGGGTCCGAAGAGCTGAAATTGTGCAAAATTTTACAAAAAATCACAGTGAAAAGTCTAAATAAAATCAATTTGTCTTCCGTCAGTCATTTCAAAAACCCCCCAGATTTATAACGGCTGATTTTGAAAGTGGGAAAAAAATCCAACATCCCTCCATATCAGAGTATTTTTTTTATGTTATTCACATCATCAATACATCTGACAGGGATTTTTTTAAATACTTGATTGATTCTTCTGTGTGTTAAGTCTCAGAAAACTGAAAAAGCATCGTTTGATATTCACTGTCTGGGTTTTTCCTGCAGAATATACAGAATATACTGCTCTTTTTTTGTTATTTCTGATCATTTGATGAACAGAAATGTTTGTTATGTTGAATAAATGAAGCCACAATTAGCAAATCTGATTCTGAAAATCCTTATTTTTAGTTTTTATCACTGTGCTGGTGAATAAAAACTCTTTCAGAAGCACCAAAAATTCATCTTTGCACAACAAACTGCTGCTAATTACCTGAAGAGTCACAAACTCAGAAATGTGCAGCAAGTATGTGAAGAATTTTGTTGTCATTTGTTTATTTCAGCAAACTTTTTGTGGGTTATTTCAGCAGCAGAGCGCTTGTTAGATTCTGCTTAAGTGATAAATAAAGTGCAGGTTAAACTTCACACAGCCTTTCAGAGGAAACCTGACCTGCACAAAGATGCTGTTTTAACTGTAAAAAAAAAAAGCTGCAGCTGGCAGTTCTTCTGTAAAAACTCCTCATTAAGGCGACTCTTACTGCAGAGCTCCGTAACCCGCGATGCTAAACGAATATTGATTTGGCCTAATGAAGCCTGAGCGATGTGCAGACGCAGCCTCTCCGAGCCCGGCTGCACCGACGGGGTGAAGTGAAGCGATTTCGATTTGAAGCCGCTCCTCCGCCGCAGACGGGTCGAGCAGATTAGCTTTGGCATTTTCACGCTTTTTTAAGCATCTTTCATTAAAGCGTGGCTCGCCTCCTCCCCGACCGATGCTCAGGAGGCCGATATTAGACTGCAGGAGGAAGCAATGGCTCGGAAAAGAAAAAAATCTCGGATGGCTCTTTCATCATCATCGGCAAGTTGGAGACCCCCAGTAGGCCTGCCCACCAGATGACACTGCGCCGCGGTTTTATCATATCAAAAAGTTATGTTAACAATTTGCATGTACAAAGTTGAATATTCAGGGAAATCCGCGGCGAGGCTGCCTCTGTATTCTCCGCGGTACCGACTCTTTTGTGAGGATTTTCACATGAAAGCGCCGCTCGTTTGTTTCCCCCCAGCAGCTCGTAAATTAGCTTAGCCCGCGGGGCAAATGTCCAGAGGTTACTTAAAGACAGTGTGTTTAATTAATTGGAAAACACTCTTTTTAATAGTTATTATTCAAGTATGAAACGCAGCCCTTGTTATCTGTGCTCGAACATAATTACCACCCCTGGGATTCCTCCATTAAGCGTTGGAAGTGAGACACTTCACAGAGTGGATAATGGCTTCAGATGTTACACACCGACTTCAAACCGCTGTACGTTAGGATTCACCGTTTGTTTACGCCGCCGTCGAGTAAACACCGTCAGTCATCGGAGGGAAGAAATGACAGGAGACGATGCAGAATCAACAGAAAATTAATCCGTAATTGTGGCAAATGTTTTCTGCTCGCAGTCCGTCAGATGTGATGATTTGATGCTGTTCTTTGTTGTCGCATTAAAGGAAGCTGACAGACATGTAAAGACGTTTCATTCACTGTTTACTCACAAACGTCTTAAAATACAGTAGAATCACAAAAATAGATCAAGTCTCAGTGAGAGCTGTGTCGATAATTTTCTCAATAAATGCAGACTTATTAATCACGTTTTGATTCAGTTATCATACAAGTTGAGCACACTGAGTTTTTATCCAGCGCTACACTACGGTGGCCAACAGGGGCCAAACGACGGATTACATAAACAGAAACGCGCTGCAGAAAGAAAACGTGCCAGAAAAGTGCCCCCAGGCCTCTAGGGGCAGTAGTGAGCTTTTCACCTGAGAGGCAGACAACGGTGAATGTTGAGTTAAAAGTAAAATTAGTATTTATTTATTCTTGTGTTAATATAATTTCATACCAAAAAGCAAGTCTTGTAGTGTGACAGTTGAGGGCAGCGCTGAGCTGAAAGGTCAGGTGACTGATAATCAGATCAATTGGTGGAGGCTGTGTGTGATCTGGTGGATCAGTTGGAACAAAGGTTTCCATGCTGCAGGGTGACATCAGTGTGGAGGACCTACAGAGACGCTATTGGTATGATTGTTTTGCAATTTAAGATTCAATTTTGATTTAACTCCTGGTTGTAATTTGATAGTAGTGATGCTATGTGGTTAAAGAAATGTTGTTGCATTGAAGTTGGAGTTGTTTATTTTCTTTGAAATGTTTAAACTAATAACTGGTGTTATGTTGTGTTTAAAGGTTATCAACCTGCTACTGCTACTGCTTTTGAGCAACCATGTATGTTGCATCATACTTGTGCAAAAATTAAAGCAAAGCAAAGAAGAGCTGAGTTGCCCAATCGTCATCTGTGACTACCTCCAAGCCTTTTTCAAGTTTAGGCAGTACTGATGTCAGAACCCAAATAACTTGACAAGTAACGTTAGTTGAGGGAAAAGCCAACCCAGTCTCACTGAAATTCGTGAAATAGTCACGAAACTTAATCTATTGTTTTACATCCTGGGACAAGATTTGCCCGATTTTTTCGTGTTCCCCAGCAGGAGTTCCAAACCAATACATTTCAATTGGAATTATCTTTCGTGTCTGAGACAAGTTTTTTCCACATTAGACAGAGCATATACTGTGATGTTTTTGTTGTTCTTTTCTTCCGACAGTCAGACGTTAACCAGTTTTCCTGCTATGGCCCGTCCACACTAATAACTATAGAGATACCATACAGATGTGTGCACCCAAACTGACCAACGTTGGCGTGGTCTGAAAAGAAGAACACATGCAGGAAAACGGCGATGTAGTGTGATCGCAGCAAGTGTAAAGTGTAAAAGAGTACATCGTATTGTAGTATTTTTTGTGTTTTTATTACACCGGCAGTCTTTTTTTTTTTTTATATATATATATTTTTTGGGGCTTTTGCCTTTATGTAGAGCAGTGGAGAGAGACAGGAAAGGGGGGAGAAGAATGACGGAGAGACCTGCAGCACAGGGTCATGAGCGGGATTCGAACTCACAACCGCTGCGTCGGGGACTGTAGCCCCTGTTCATGGGTCAGCCGCTCAACCAGGTGAGCTATACGGGCGCCCACACCGGCAGTCTTTGAGGGAAATTAGCACTCGTTGCTAAGGCAACCCTGTTAGCGTCAGTGCGAAGCCTCGCCGTAGACGTGGACAAGATCCGTCCTACGGAGTCTGTAATGTTTTGTGTGTACAGTAGGTGGCAGTAATGCACCTGAACATTGGATGCTAACCGCCAAATCAATATAGAAGAAGCAGCAGCAGCTAGGCTATGCTAATAACTAATGTAACCAGCCTTGACGAGCTGGGGAACAAGAAACAATAGATTAAGTTTTGTGACAATTTTACAAATTTCTGTGAGACTGGGTTGGCTTTTCCCTCGACTAATGTTACTTGTCTCGCTCACCGTTGTCAGGTGAAGAGCTCACTACTGCCCCTAGAGGCCTTCCGTTGTGTGACTGGATATGCAACGTTTTCTTTTTGCAGCACGTTTCTGTTTATGCAACACATTCATGTACATGCAGCTCGTTTGTGTAGATGCACATCGTTTGCCCCGTCAGCCACCGTACTACACGACAGTAGGAAACAAAAGCCCTGATTTAAAAGACTGAATCCAAGTTGATTCTGACTGATTTATGACATGACTGGAGGTCATTAAATGTAACAGAAGACGTTGTCATGGAGCCTCTTTATGAGGTTTCCAGTCTGTCAAATGTTAGGATTTGATGGTTTTCTTTGTAGTCGCATTAATCAAATCAACATCGATATGAAAACAATGATTATCTTCACACATTAACTGATCGCCAAAACTGTGTGTGAATGCACCTTTCATATGGTTTAGTCCAGTTAACGTGCTTCAAGATGACCGATAAGACAAAAAAAAAAACCCAAGACAATAGACAATATGGATTAAAGATTTAAGAAAAGATCCTATAAATACAGTAGAATCATAAAAATAGATCATACAAGTCTCAGTCAGAGGTGTATCAATAGTTTTCTCAATAAATGCAGAATTTTAAATTAATTTTTTAATCACATGTGATGCGAATTGAACTAAGCTTTGATGAACTTTGACGATTTGATGCTGCATTAGAGGAATCTGAATATTTTTGGCATTCAGACATTTACAGACATATAAAGATGTTTCATTCACGAGTTCTGATTAAACAAAAATTAATTATTCATGATGATAGTTGGAAAACTGAAAGTCCAACATTGGCATGAAAACAATTATCTGCACACCGCTGATCTCAGTCACACAGGCGTCATAAATTTGATTCATTTTCGTAATAAATGCAACATTATCGACCAAGAATGTCTCATTTTTAATATAAGTTGAGCACACGGCCACTGGGATTTAAAACTCTTGTGTAAAACACTAAATCCAAGTTGACTTTGACTTAATTTATCACATCTGTGCTGACCGGGAGGTCATTAAAAGTCACTTAGGTCTTTGTCATGGTGCCTCTTCACCATCTGACCTCCACAATAATCTCTGCTGCCAACACAGAGCAGCAACCAAGGACTACATCTCATCTACAAATACTTGTTTATCTGGTGTTTATCGAGGAAACTGGCGTCAGGTATCCAATACCTGAAGTTGATGCAATGAGATGGAGACAACGAAGACTGGATCTTTTATTTTTTAGCGTTTACTTTCTCTATGTTGATGACTACCTCTTGTTGGTTTTAATTCTGTTTTATTGTATTCTACTGTGCATTACTTTCTATCATCCTGCGTTTTGTCAGTTTCTTGTAAAGAACTTTGACTGCTTTTGTTTCATAAGGTTGTTTTTTTTTAGGGATTAAAGTGTCTTAAAAGACTTTGCATGAGTTTTCACCTGCTTGTCGTATTTCAGATCCAAACTCTGGGTACTATGGAGGCTTCGTCCCAGCCGCCCCCCCTGAATGAAGACCTGAGACTGGATCAGAGTCCTCAGAGTCTCCATCAGAACCAGAACCAGCAGAGTCCTCAGGGTTCAGGTCTGAGTCCAGTCCAGGACTCTGTGGACGGAGGTGAGAACCAGCTGCTCTTAAGTCCTCTGACTGACTGAAATGATTGGTTTTGTTTTCTTTTTCAGTTCCTGTTTAAAGTTGTTTTTAGTCACTGTTCAAAGTCCTGGTCAGTTGTTTTTAGTTTCTGTTAACTCTAGTTGTTGGTTGCTGTTAACTTCAGTACCTCTAGTTTTCAGTTGCTGACACAAAGGGAAGCTTGTGCGTTCAGTAAATGCAGAGCTGCACTCGACAACAAGCCTCCATCCTCAGATGCAGCAGCTTCTTTCTGCTCAGTAGTTGGTCAAAGTGCAGCCGACGACCACAACAGGAAGCGTTTGCTGAGGTGCGATCACACCTTCGCCCTGAAAGGCTGCTGCTCCTGTGCAGCTTTAAGAACACTGTGAACCAAAATGTGTCTCCACGAGACCAATGAAACCGCCGTGGTGCCGAGGAGGAGCGTTTCAAAGATCCTCTGCAGTTTCAGTTTCGGTCACTTCACCAACAGAAATCCTTCGTCTGGTAAAGAAGAGGACATCTGTGAGGCCAGGATCATCACTGGAGCAAAACAAAGCAACTAAATGGATGAATCATGTGTTAACGTGGCCCCCGAAAAGAATAGTCAAACATCCATCCATCATCTATACACCGCTTAATCCTCACTAGGGTCATGGGGGGCTGGAGTCTATCCCAGCTGACTCAGGGTGAAGGCAGGTTCACCTGGACAGGTCACCAGTCTATCACAGGGCTACACTTAGAGACAGACAACCAAGCACACTCACATTCACACCTACGGACAATTTACAATCACCAATTAACCTCAACATGTTTCTGGACTGTGTGGGAGGAAGCCGGAGAACCCGGAGAGAACCCACGCTGCACGGGGAGAACATGGAGACTCCACGCAGAAAGATCCTCACCGGTGACCTTCTGTGACCCATCTGCACAAAATCAGTCACGTTGCATCAGACGGTATTTGACAGCGATACTATATTCTGTAACAGTATGTGTTACCTACATGTATAAAACAGCTATATGGACCGATCTAAGTCATTCAACCAAAATCAGTATTTTAGTTTGGGTTAACAGAATTCAGACTGTATCTCGGATGAAGCCCGAGGCGCAGTGCAGCTGATTTCATGCAGATCAGTCACAAATATTACTGACGTGTAAAATAATTAGCAATGCATAAAATATATAAAGTTTGTTTTCAAGTGCTGTGACTTACAGTTTTAGTCTCGATGTGAAGTCATGGTGAGTCGTGTTCGGTCACTGTTTAGTTTTCAGTAATTTCCAGTGAGTTTTAGAGTAATTTTGCTGCTGTTCACTGATGTTTTTAGTGGCTGTTTAAAGTCATTTTCAGTCTCTTTTTCAAAGTTGTTTTCAGTTGCTGTTTAGATTTAGGTCATTTTCATCCATCATTTCTACACCTTAATCCTCACTAGGGTCATGGGGGGCTGGAGCCTATCCCAGCCGACTTAGGGTGAAGGCAGGGGACACCCTGGACAGGTCACCAGTCTATCGCAGGGCAGGTCATTTTCATCCACTGCTTAATTTAAAGTCATTTTCAGTTGATTTCAGAGGCTGTTTAAAGTGAGGCGCTGGTACAGTTGTGTTCAGTCACTTTACTTTTGTTTTCAGTCGCTGTTTGCTGTCGTTTTCTGTTGGTATTTAAAGTAATTTTCTGTTACTTTCAATCTCTATTCAGTTATCCGTTGCCGTGTAAAGATGTTCTTCGTCTCTGTTTAAAGCTGTTTTAAGTTGCTGCTCAAAATCGTTCTCAGTTTTTAGTTGCTGTTTTAAGCTGTTTTCAGTCACTCTCAGAGTTGGGTTCTGTTGCTTTTGTCTTTGTAAAGTCATGTTTAGTTGTTTTCAGGGCTGCTTACTTTCATTGTCAGTCACCGTTTAAAGTCATTTTCAGTTGTTTTCAGACTATTTAGCTTTCACTCACTGTTTAAAGATGTTTTCATGCCGTTCAAAGTCATTTTTGGTTGTTTTCGGTGCTTCAGTAAAATAAATTTTACTTTCCAGTGGCTCCATCAAGTCGTTTTCAGTGATGGTTTACTTTCGTTTTCAGTCGCTGTTTAAAGTTGTTGGGCTGCTGCTCAAAGTGAGTTTCAGTTGCTGTTTAAAGTCTTTTCAGTCACAGTTTACTTTCATTTTTTAGTAAAAGACTGATAAAAAATGAATGTATGTAAATATATATGACAATGTGAGTGTAACTATGTTGGATATAAATGTATGTATGTTGTGTATTTATAGAATAAAGTATGTAACAAAAGAAGAAAATAAGGAAAGATGGCTGAGTTGTAAAGTGAAACAGCTGAAAAGATGAAAAATGTCACCTTTAATGTTCTTTTACCTGCAATAAACAAACACATAAATAACAGATTCAGTGTCTGATGATGTGTTTTTATAGATTTGGATCTTGTTCTGTTTCCAGCCTCACCTCACCCAGTTCACCACCTGGACCTGGACTCGGACCTGGAGCAGCACCTGACGCCTACGTCCACCAATCAGGATGCAGACGGGGAGTCAGGCGGCGGCGTGCCTTCGCTGGTCGTCACCGCGGCCGAGGAGGTGAGTCTGCAGGCAGAACGGCCTGATGGGAGATGATCATGTTTATTCATGGCCTGGTGCTTGTCGGCGAGGCTCTCAGGTAGCGCTCTCCTCCACATTTGCCGCCTTTGTTGTTTGTTTAAACGCTGCCTCTGATCACGTTCAAAGCCCGGCCTTCCTGACAGCCTTTCTTCGTCAGCCTGACACCCTCCCTGCATCTTCAAA
Source organism: Stegastes partitus (assembly GCF_000690725.1). NCBI lineage: Eukaryota > Metazoa > Chordata > Actinopteri > Pomacentridae > Stegastes > Stegastes partitus. The sequence goes on along the minus strand of NW_007579330.1, from coordinate 187,646 downwards.
AACCTCCTTCCAGCTCGTTCTCTCTCATTTTCCTGTTATTGTCTTCCGAGTTTGTGGGTTTCAGAGCCGTAATTATGCATCCACGTCTCCGCTCGTCACCATTTGAGCGTGTTTTTCAATAACGTATTTGTTCGTGGTGAACTATTTTAAATATTCTTATTTCCGCGTTGGATTCCTGATCCCGCCGCCTTTCATCACAAACGTCCCGCCTTTTGATTCCTGACAGTTTTCAGCGTTAACATCTCGTAAAACTCCAACTTTTCACGTGTAATATTTTACACGACAAGTCTTAATCAATAATACGTCTTTAAAAAGACACAGATGTCCAGAATGTTCACGTCTCGTGAAACAAGACAAAAGCCTTGATCTTTAGCTTCGTGACAGATTTTCCGGAAACTGAATGTCGATTTAATCTTCAGTGTTTACAGGATGAAGGAGTCATAAACTGTGGAACTGTAAGAGAGCAAACTGGGCTTGAGTTCTGTGTGGTCCCCGTGCTGTTGGCTTTTGTTATTGATTTCCAATCTAAAACAGCTTCTAATTTTATTTATTCGGGTTCCCGTCTTGGGCTGTGGTGGTTAGCACTGTTGCCTCGCAGCAAGAAGGTCACCGGTTCGTGTCCCGGTGAGGAGACCCAGGATCTTTCTTTTTTTTAAAGTTCTTTTTTGGCCTTTATTTGATAGTGCAGTGAGAAAGAGACAGGAAAGTGGGAGAGTAGAATGGGGCATCATGTGTGGGAAAGGGCCATGAGCGGGATTCAAACTCATGTTCTCCCCAACGGGACTGTAGCCCTGCACATGGGACACCAGCTCAACCAGGAGGGCGCCCCCAAGCCGGATCTTTCTGCGTGGAGTCTCCATGTTCTCCCCGTGCAGCGTGGGTTCTCTCCAGGTTCTCCGGCTTCCTCCCACACAGTCCAGAAACATGTTGAGGTTAATTGGTGATTCTAAACTGTCCGTAGGTGTGAATGTGAGTGTGCTTGGTTGTCTGTCTCTAAGTGTAGCCCTGTGATAGACTGGTGACCTGTCCAGGATGTCCCCTGCCTTCACCCTAAGTGGGATAGACTCCAGCCCCCCACGACCCTAGTGAGGATTACGGTGTAGAGATGATGGATGGATGGGGTTCCTGTCTTTGCCTTTTACTGCCTCTAGGTTTTTCTCTATTTAATTGTATCTGTGACCTCTGCTCGTAATTTTGTTCTAAGTGCATTTTAATTTATTTTAATGACAATAAAATAAATCTATTGATCTTTCTAGTTGCTGTAAAAAGTCATTATCAGTCGCTGCTTATCATCTTTTTCAGTTTAAATTGTTTTTAGTTGCTGTTTACTTTCCTTTTCAGCTGCTGTTTGAGGTCATTTTCATTTGCTGTTAACTTTTGTTTTTAGTTGTTGTGTAAAGTCATTATTAGTCACTGCTGACAGTCCTTTCAGTTGTTTTAACTCGCTGTTTACTTTGCTTTTCAGTTGCTGTTTAGTGCCGCTTTCAGTCGCCGTTTACTTTCGTTTTTAGTTGCTATGTAAAGTCATTTTCAGTCACTGTTGAAAGTCTTTTTCAGATGCTGTGTAAAGTTGTTTTCATCTGCAGCAACTGAACTCAACTGTTCACATGTTTCTAGATATTGGCATAAAACCATATATTATGCGTGAATTCAGAATTTATTGAAAGACAACATTATACAACATACACAAATACAGGCAGCTCTAGAACCCCAAGTTACTGTAAAATGAAAACCTGTTACAAAGACCCAGATAATACATTAATTTAATAAGTGCATCAACGTAAAGAGCTGCCGAGTCGATTAGCTGAATATTTAAAGTACACACAAATAAAAACCTGAGCAGGTTGTTTAAGATGAGAAACTAAGAACTGAATCTGTGAAACACCATCAGATTGTTCAGTGTTAAGACATTTGTGAGTGGATGTGTAGCTCTGAACGGGACCTGAAGCTGTTTCACATCAGAAATCAAGCTAAAGTCGACTATTTCTGTCGAATTTCCGTAATTAGATTTCTAATTCAAATAGAAGTAACAGCACCGGATGCATCGTCTGTTCAGATTCTTTACTGATCAGCGGTTAAAACCACAACATTTGGAGCTTTAATAATAGAAACAAGAAACTTTAATTTGAATTTTCTGTCTGTTTTCTAATCATGTGAGCTCTGGAGGGCCTGAAGATGATAACGGAGGTGATGTTTGTCGTGGATGTTTTGGTCAGATCTGCAGCGTTTCCTCCCTCGCTGGGCATTTTAGGCGCTGAGCAGGTGGAAGGAAGTGGTCTGATGCTGGTGAAGCTGCCTCTAAAAGGGGAAACATGCGAGCGCCTCCACTCTGATAGATTTCCATCCCCCCTCCTCCTCCGCCCTCGTGTGAACACGCTCAGTGAGCCGAGCCGCCTCCAAATAAGTTTCCTCTGCAGCTCGGCGGCACACGGCGGAGGAGCACTTAAACCAAATTGACTTTACTGATGTGAATTATGAAGATACTGATATCATGCATAAAGTTATTTACCCCTCAGAAGAATTCAAATAAGTAATTCCCTCAGATGGCGATACGGGGGAACTAATATGAATGCAAATAGGATTAGGCTCCTGCATTAGTGTCTGATAAACAATTTACAGGCCTGAGTGTTCACCGGGGGATTCGCTCGGCGCCGCACCTTATCGGGGGTTAACCCTCCGTCTTCTGCAGGTATTAGCCTCCGATGCCGCTGCAGTCACGTCGCATCTGCTGCTGGAGAGGTCACACATGCAGCTGGATTTCATACTCAGATCTGTCCTGGAGGGAGAGCTCCAACTGAGGACGGCAGGAAATCAAAACCAAACCAGAGCTCGATGCAAAGCCAGAAAGGGAATCCTCGCTCGGCAGCTCAGACAGTGACAAAGTAATTACGTGTACATGTCTGTGGTATACGTGGTGTTTCTGTGTATCCTTAATAACTGTTTCAAGCAAGTGGCTGAAAATTCTCACAGATTAAGATTCACCAGTTGCTGTTGGACTGAGGATCTTTTGGCCATGTTGGGTGACTTTCTACTGCAGGAACTTGGGAAGTTTATGCTGTTTTCAGCCTTTCTGTTAGCATCCAACAGCTTCGAGTGCACCAAAACAATGACCAATACTAGCTACTAACTCCAGTTTAATGAGCATTAGGAAATAGAACAACTGAGGTTTTCTATGATAGCCTATATGGAGAATTTGTTTTTGTTGATGATGCAGGATCACTTTAGCTTGTCCTAATTTTTGCACTACATTATTATGAGGTCTACTCAGTCCTTGTATACGCTAATTCCAACATTAGCTCTCCGCTGTAAATGCATCACCACACTTATGCACTCTTTTAATTATTTAGTCTAGTTTTTTGTCTTTATTTCTAGGCGACAAGATGTTTGAGTTTCCCTCATGCTCGGTCGGTCGGTCTGTTGTCACACAGGTGTTGTAAAGCAACGGCACAATTTGTGACAGGACATTAGGAATACCAATTCAGTAATTTATTAGTTGATAACCCAAACGGAAAATTTGTTCAGGGTCCATATAGCTGTTTTAGGCTACAGGGACATCACTTGGGCCAATAATCTTTGTTACACATGTCAATTCTGGCTTGTTTTAAACATACTAGCTCTGATCGGAGGTCATTAAGGATCATAAAGGTCTTTGTCGTGGTGCCCATTGCTAGCTAGACCTCCATAATGCTAATCGCCAACATTAACCATCGTCCAAATGGCCACCTCCTCTGGTCTCTATGGTATCAAAGACTGAGAGGCTCCAGCTGGTGGAACAACCAGGTACTACAGCTGATCTGCAGTGAATTCTTTTAAGGAAAAAAAAAGGTTTTCCCGTCTTTTGGAGCTTGTGAACAGTTCACCCTACCATCTGGTACTACATTTCAGACAGTGTCAAGTACTTGATCATCTACGTAGCTTGGATGCAGAAATACAGTTAATAATTCCAACGTCAAGCATGTACATTGGATTTATTTTAATACCTTTAATGAACTTTAAGGGTGTTCTTATCTAGGAAAATGCTATTGGATTGTTTAGCTGCAGACACTAAATAATGAATAAGTCAGATAGTATTGGGGACCAAAAACAACTTGATTGGGACATCATTCGTTTTAATGGCAACATAGGTGGAGCCTAAAGGATACTGAGGACACCACATAGAGATGCCATTAAAACTAAGGATGTTTGGGCTGTTTTNAAATGTCATAGACTCCAACCACGAAGGGACTCGAACCCTCAATCTTCTGATCCGAAGTCAGACGCCTTATCCATTAGGCCACGTGGTCACAGAAACACTATCAGTTGTTTTGGGAACAAGGGCCACATTTGTGGGGTGGTGACATTACCAAAGATAGGGCTAGACCATACCATACCGTGCACGGTAATACCGGTGTAATGTTATGGAATGATATGAAATGGAAATATCATGATAAAATTTGAGTGAAACGGCATGTGCAGTGCCGTTGTTTTCATCCTGTCTAATGCACATGGAGCGAGAAGTATGGCGGCGACCAAGGAGGAGGACGAATGCAGTGCATGGACCGACAGAGTCGGGCTGGACCTGAATATCAGAATATTCAGTCGTTGTCTTGGTGTCAGGTTAGCAATTTTGAAATCCGAATATTCGCACACTACCCGCCGTTACCCTAAGCTAAAAGTTCTGGTTCCAGGAACTTTAATTTCACAACAACTGGTGTTCATTAACTTTTCCAGGTTTAAAGGTTCCAACAGTACGCTGTGATCTTTGTTTCCACTGCAGAAGACTCAGCTGATGGTAAACCGTCTACTGCAACTCCATAGGATGCAGCTATTCTGACATTTGCAAACAGATTCCGACCACAAAGGGACTCGAACCCTACAGATAGAGATACTACAATCCTTAACACAAGACTATGAATTAAGGCACACTTACCCTCAAAGCATAAGAACACAGTTTAGCTGTAATTGTGTAGAGACTAGATTGCATCAACTGTGGTGATAAGTATTGAGAGCTCTTCACATTACTACATACAACCACAACACTATGAAGAGCTTGAACTTCAGCACTGTGTTTTTATAGGAACATAATTGCATTAGGAACAACTACAGCCGTTGTGTTATCAGCATATTACTACAGTAAGTGCCACAGACTCCAACCACGAAGGGACTCGAACCCTCAATCTTCTGATCCGAAGTCAGACGCCTTATCCATTAGGCCACGTGGTCACATAAACAGGGTCAGTTGTTTAGGGAACAGCGGCCACATTTGTGGTGTAGTGACATTATCAAACAGAGTCTTTGCTTTTAAGTCAACCAGCAGATTCATTTTTCTAATCTTTAGGGCCTTTAAAACAGAGTGGAAACACAGATAACAAAGGGCCAAAGTTCTGAAGAAAGTTCCTAAAACTTTATGTTCTGGTTCCAGGAACTTTAATTTCACAACATCAGATGTTTACGAACACCAACAATTAATTTAATCTTTGTGTTTTTTCCAACAAGACATTGATCGGAGTTAAAATTTAGTTTGTTGCTTCCAGCTGTTGATAGTTTTTCCTCTAATTTGACCAAAAACCTGCAGCATTAGACAGTAGCACGATCCATTTGAGAAGACAGAGAGCTTCAACCTTCTGATCAGTATTCATCATGATCGACCTAAAACTTAACACTCCTACAGAGATACTGCCAACTCAACCCAGTCTCCACAAAATCATGTTCTAATGCAAATAAACTGCATTCTCAATCATGTTTTGAGGGAAAAAACTATTTTCTAATGGATTACATTTGCAAATATGTTTCCAATCAACATATCTTTGACTTGTCTCCCTGGTTACAACGAAAACACAGACGAAGCTTCAGACTGGCAGTGAGAGGTTTGTAGTTCAACCCGAACCATGACATTAACCCAAACAGACATGTATTTGTGTTGAGAAGAACTGCAGCCATTAGCAAATCACAACATTAAATGTCACAGAGTCCAACCACGAAGGGACTCGAACCCTCAATCTTCTGATCCGAAGTCAGACGCCTTATCCATTAGGCCACGTGGTCACACACATGTTGCACCTGATATCGACTGTGTGTAAACTTGCCTTGGCTTATTCTTGGGCATTGACTTTGGGTTGAAGATTGTGATCTTTGCTTCCACTGCAAAAGATGGTGAACCATCCACACTTAGACCTTTTCCAGACATTTTGTAGGTCTTTTAAACTAGATGCTTTTTCTTCAATGTTACAGGTGAGAAAATCTGTTTATTTCAATCCAAAGTCATGCTGCATGCAGTGAAGACACAGTTAAGTTCTTTAGGAACATCTGAGGAGATAGCTATTCTTATTTTTGCAATGCGGACCTTTAAATGTCACAAACGCCAACCACAAAGGGACTCGAACCCTCAATCTTCTGATCCGAAGTCAGACGCCTTATCCATTAGGCCACGTGGTCGCACACATGTTGCACCTTATATCGATTGTCTGTAAGCTTGCCTTGGTTTGTTCTTTGGCACTGACTTTGGGTCGAAGGTTGTAGAATTTCAGTAGTTTTGGCACCAATGGCTTAAGTTCTGGTGTCATGAAATGTAATAGAAAGATGTAGTTGTTGTTGCTTTGTATGCAGTTATTATTGACAAAAGACGGTTGCTAATCGTCAGTGGATTTTACAATGCAGTGGAAACGCAGAAAACAAAGGACAAAACATCCTCACAGAGTTCCAAGACTTTTGCTCCTCAAACTAAAAGTTCTGGTTCCAAGAACTTTAGTTTCACAACATCTCGTCTTCATGATTTCTTGCAGGTATTTAATAAACTCAGAAGAAAAACTCTTACAAACAGCTGGAAGCAACAAACTAAACTACAGCTCCTGTTAAAGTCTTGTACAGAAAAACACACAGATTGTGTTCATTTTTGGAGCGCACCATTAATCTAACCTGTTAGTGTTTATTTTGATTGCAGTAAAGTTTTATTTCATGGACATTTCAGTTTGTAGACTCACAAATTAGACCAGTCACATCTGCTACTTATCAGTCCACTGACAAATCAGACAAAGAAAACAAAATCTGGACTTCTTGGCCCATCAGGGATTACATTGCTTTTTCTCAGTGAAAAAGAACTTGACTGTAACTGTAGGGATTTAAAAATGGCAGCTGTATGACAAACGCTGCATGAAACACCCGATTACTTAACAAGTCAGAGATGTTCAGTCCTGCAGACTCCATGGAAACACAAGAAATGACAGCTAATAAAAAAAAAACTCAATAAAAATGGGTTGAAACGCTAAAATAAAAAAATAAATACATGGGAATTATTGTATTTGTAAATTTAATTAAGTAATTTATACTAAAAGTGGGACTAAGAAAGCAGTTTTAAGTTCAATAAAAGCTGCAGTGACTTTAGAAAGTGTTGCTTATGTGGATTTGAACGGACAGTTACGCTATAATAATAATGTAAAAGAGCCTCGTTGACTTTCTGGACAGTTGTGATATTTGTGTCGCCTCCAGCTTTAATCAAACCTGTCAGCTCCAAACATGTTGGTCAGCAGACAAACAACTTTTACTTTAGATTTTTTTGGTTGTTTTTCACGACTTCAGTTTTGATCATCAGAGCTTCACACCGTAAAGCTGCAGCTTTTATTCTTCAGTATAAATAACGGTGTCAGGCTTTTAGGTTTCCAGACCTCCAACACCGTTCGCTCGCTCACACAGACGTCCCAGCATGCACCGCCTGAAGGTTAAAACTCCTCGTTTTTTCTCCGGCGAATGACGCGACACGAGGCGTCCGACCGTCTGTGATCAGCTGGAAAACAAACCGTGACGGCGACAGCTCGGCTGCCTCGAGTTAAAGATGAAAATGATCCACGGTGACGGTTAACGGAGCTGTCGACAAGTTTGACGCCATGAAAGATAAATTATAAACAGAAACACGATCCAACGCTTATTTGTGAACCAAAAAACAAAAAACAGGTTGGAGTCAGTTTGTCTTTGAGTAAAACATCTAAAAACAAACAACGTCACCAAGCTCAAAATCTTACTAAAGTTTGTTGCCTCTGTTTTCTCACATTTTTTAGTTTTTTTCTATGTAATAACAGAATACTTTGCTGGATCACATGACTTCAGGCTTGTTGGTAAATTTTGACACTTGCGAAGTTCGATATGCTCGATTTACTCGGGGAAATAAAACAACGATAATTCCTCCTCCGTCATTTTCCTGAACCGTAGAATCCAGAAACACTAATTAAAACTATTTGCTCTGTTTTCATTTTCAGTCATTGTTCAAAGTCGTGTTCGGTTGTTATCAGTCAGCGTTTAGTTTCACTTTCAGTCGCTGTTTCAGGCCATTTTCTGTTTAGTTTCCAGGTATTGTTTAAAGTTGTTGTCAGTCATGGTTTAAAGTTGTCATAAGTTGTTTTCGGTAGTTTTTAGTTGTTGTTTAGTTTTCAGTTTTGCATATAATTGATTCAAAATGCTGTTTAAAGTAATTTTTTTGTTGTTGACGGTTCCTGTTCAAAGTCGTATTTGGTTGTTATCACTAAGTGTTTAGTTTCGCTTTCAGGTCATTTTCCGTTTAGTTTCCAGTAACTGTGTGAAGCTGTTTTCAGTCACTGTTTAAAGTTGTCTTAAGTTGCTATTTAAAGTCATTTTTAGTCACTGGTTAGTTTTTAGTNACGTCGGCCGCCGCCACCAGCAGCACCAGTGAGTCCAGTAGAAGCAGCAGCGCCTCAGAAACCAGAGCGTCCGACCGACCTGGCCATTCCTGCAGCCACGAGCGTGACGGCCGACCTCAGCCTGAGCTCCGGCAGCGAGGGAGGAGATATGACCTGCAGTGACCTCATGTCTCTGAGGAGCGACTCCATATCTCTGACCAGCGAACCGACCGTCTCCAGGAGGGTAAGTCTGGTCTATTCAAAGCTATTTGGTCCAATAGCCACAATCTCAAATGGTTTTTGAATCTTTAATGTACAGTATCTAGCAGTCCTGCAGAATTAGGTCACATTGTGGGCTGATGGAGGGGCCACATACCTCAAAAAGTGGGCTTTAAATGTAAATGCTCCCTTTGAAACATCTCGGTCACACTGCTACAAAGAAAATAAGGTCATTTTACAGATTTTTTCCTTTTTATTTTACTTGTGTTTTTGAAAAACACAAAATATATTGAAAAAATGTATTTATTTATTTACAGTTTATTTATTTGATAGGTTCTATATTGACTTGTCTAATAAAATAACATTTTAAAATATGTATTCTATGAAATACACAGGATTTTTATGTGAAATTACAAGTAAAAACTCATATTACACTTGAAAAGATCTCAAATTAACAGTTTATTATTGTAATTAGAATCATTCAGATCAAGTATTTGTTTAATGACAGCAATTTTAAATATCTTCAAACGTAAATGCATTAATTTAGTAGGTGATTGTACTTTTTTAACATTAAAAATCTCTCAAATATGCAACATTTATAGGTGAAGTTAGAAGTAAAAACTCATATTACACTTGATTTGATCTTATATTAACAGTTTATTGTTGTAATTATTATAGTAGGCTTTTGTTTAATAAAAGCAATTTTGCCTTTTTCTTTTTTAGTTTTTCGATGTGAACATTTTTAACAGTAAAGATCTGACAGTTAAATGTAAAGCTGCAGGCAAAAACAAAAAATTATTTTCTACAGTAGAAGCCCAGAAAGTCATTTCTGGTTTCATCCAGCCTTAGTGTCCCAGAAATGGCTTGTTGGGCTTCAATTCACATCCTAAGTCTAAAAAAGAAAAATGTAAAATTGCTGTGCACGTACATATTTAGGTAAAATAATTTGGATTCTTTATGTTTCTAAAGTTTCTGGCTGATAAATGCAGTCATTTTGCTGAGTTTTTAATTTTTATTTTTGAAAAGAAAACAACTTTGAAACTCGCCAAATGTTTTTGGTATTCAGAGGTTTAAGGGAACCAATTTGACTCACTGTTAATGAATTCAGACGACAAACAGGCCTCAGCAGCAGTACCTCCAGTAACTACCAGGAAAACTTCCCATTGTGTATTTAAAGTCTTTCCATCCTCGTGTTGGTTCCCTGACAGGCCTGTATTTTCAGATTCGCTGCCACAAAAGCTGAATTTCACTCTGAGCTGAAACAACTTTAAAACAAAAAACTCCAGTTTTAAGTTTCAGGACATAAAACAGGAGCTGCAATTATTAAAAATGACCCACAGGACACGACTGGATTAAAATCTCTTATAGATGTTTTGCTCTTTACATGTTTTATTTGTTTTCTACCTGCTCGGTGTGAACACAACCTGCAGTTCAACCAAAAACTCTCNACCTCTACTGGTTATTTCCTACTTGGAACTAGAGTTTTGTCCAGTAGCTGCTATTGGTGGTCCTTTTGGTGCACTTTGGGTCAATGTCGTGGTTGAAGATTTTGAATTTGATTCTGCAATGGAGGCAGAAAGGCCAAAAGGGCCGATCAGAGGGACAATCCTGTAAATATTTGCACCTTCTGCCCTGAGATCCTGCAGTAGAAAGAAAGTTTCACCAGTTGCTGTTGCTTGTTGCTGAAACATATGAAACACTACTGCGGGTTAAACGATGACTCTGGTTTGGGGTTTTTGATTTGTTTGATTACAGAACATATTTAAAGACGTAGGCGGCAGGATGTCATTTTCAGGAGAAGTTTGCACAAGTAAGATCCTCTGCTTTAATGTTTTTTCGTTGCGTTTATAATTAGGTTGACTTCGTTGCCTATAGGCCCCTACACTTCCTGCTCCTTACTGCCTGCCTCCAGGTACGGTACTGTATGTGGTGTTCAGTATCAGGACACTTTGATCCGCACTGTGACAGTCAGCAGCACCAATTAAAACTGGCTTCGTGTCACATTACGTTGAGGTCGTTCCTGGTTTCTAATGACAGAAAGAAAACCTCTGCAGGGTTTTCTTTGCGCACACCTGCACAAACACCGCTCTCCAGCGTCCACGTAAAGACAGTTAGCGTGTTAGTGATGCTAACTAACTCTAATTAGCTGCGGGCTTGCCAGTTTGCATCCAGTCTGAAATCTGCACCTGTGAACTGTGTGACTCCACACACCATGTAAACCTGAGGCCTCCATGTGATGATTAAATCTGAATTAAAAGAGAAGCAGGAACCTTGTTTGAAGTGTAAAACAGTGTCATTATTATTTACAGTAACATGCCGCGCTGGAACAGTTGTGTGGAATCTCGGCGATGGGAGTGACGTGTTTCATCAGGCTTTCCCGGTCTGAGTGGATCTGAGCTGCTCTGCATCCGTAAATGTGTGTTTGTGTGAGTGTTGCAGGGACAATGGTGACTGTCGAGCTGTAATTAGCTCTCCGGGGACTGCAGTCCTCGGCAGTTAAAGGACAATCACGGCTCTGCGAGATGTTAAACTGCGACTGCTGATGTCTGTTGCCAACTGGGGCCTAATTGTAGGCAACAGGCCGCGGCAGCCAGCGTGGCGAGCGGCGGCGACGGCCTCGTGTAAAGATTAACACCACGTTCAGGCAGGCAGGCGGACATCTTGTCGATCGGTAAACACCCTCTCGTATGGTAATGTAGCAGCACCTTGGAGACACGAGTACAAATTGCCGACGATAAGTGGCGGTTATCATCTCCAAAAACATGTTTCTATACAGCTAAACTGCATTCTCAATGACGTTTTTAAGGAAACATATTTTCTGTGACACTCCGTTTGTTTCTTATACATACTCATATCACATACCTTTCTCATTATAAAGTGAAGGCTATTTGGCTCAATAGGTATTTAGCTAATAGCCTGTAAACTGATACTATTGCATGCATGAAAAGGTGAAAGTAGCTAGAAAGCTAATGGCCATAAGTTTTCAAAGTTAAAGGCTGTTTATATGTTAGCAGAGGTATAAAAAACACCACTGTTAGCCACTTCGTAATCCAAAGTTGATTTCTGAAGTCTTTAAGCTGTTTGGCAAACACACTGTTTAGCTATTAGCCCATACTTCTGGTGGATGCTGGCAAACTTAGCAAGTCATTGTGCAAGGCAAGATGTGTCCATGAAAAGACAACATTAGCTAGAAAGCTAATGGGTGTTACTGTTCAGTCTTTGTTAGCTGTTGTTCTGTTAGCAGTGGTATCAAAAAGCGACAACTGAAAGTATTAGCAACCTAAAAATCCAATGTAAATTTGTGAAATTTTTAACCTAGCCTTTTAGCTATTAGCCTGTAAGCTAATGTTAGCGATGCACTTTTTGCTGTTGGATGTTTGTCATATTTGCTTATGTAGCAACTCAGTGCAACACAAGATGTGCCCACGCATGAAAAGGCAACACTAGCTAGAAAATGAATGGGTGTTATTGTTTAACCTTTGTGTTAACAGTGGTTTCTAAAAGTAACAACCGAAACTATTAGCAAACTAAAAATCCAGTGTTGATTTCTGATGTTTTTAAGCTGTTTGGCTGATTAGCTGTTTAGCTATTAGCCTGTAAACTATTATTATTAGCAACATACGTCTCCTTTTGTGGGTGTTTTTTAGCTGATTTAGCAAGTCAATGTGCAATACAAGATGTGTCCATGAAAGCTTAATTACAACTGCTAAAAAACGCTAGATGCAACCTATC
>NW_007579330.1:169549-172806 GCF_000690725.1 Stegastes partitus | reverse complement strand
TCTGGCTGAAACAAATGATTTATTGTTGGTGAATCTTTAATTGAAACATGTAGGATAAGATTTTTTAATGATTTGATTAAATATATCCACCTTAGTTTCCGGTCTGAATGAGGCTTAATTTACATTTTCTTCACATTTGTTGGTTTTTATTGTGTGGCAGAATCTCGGCGTCACCTCTGCTGGTGTCGGTGTCAGCAGACGCTCCATCCAGCCTCTTTACATTTACAGACCTGCGAGGAATCTGCGACGCTCCCCATGAAAAGAATAAAGCGACCCCCATCTTGTCGAGATGAACCTCGTGAACCGAACAACAGCGATACTCGCCTCCTAACAGCGCATTCATGTTCCTCCGCAGAGCGATCCGCCCTCATCATCGCACGCCGAGCGCCGTCTTTATGGCGAGGTCACCGGGGGGAATATGGAGCCCGCCGGACGAGCGCCGAGGCTGTAGCGTAATCATAATTCCCTCGACCTCCGGTGACCCCTCGGAGGCTTCGACAACGAGGGCGGCGGCGCCCGACAGAAAGCGCCGCCCGCCGCAAAATGGCTTTTTCATTTCAAACAATCACACGGCGGCGGCGGTGAATGAGAGGGCAGATTACATAAGCCGCGGGGCGCCCGGGGTGAGATAAGTGCTTTTTCTCCAAAACGTTATCAGCTCTCATTAAATTCCTCCTCCGACCGAGGCCGCTTTGAATGCTTCCATTGGAAAAACACGATTGTTGGGAAATCTCAATTAATATGTTAATGTGTGGACAGCTCTTCGTTTGTCACGTCGGCGGCAGCAGCGGAGACACCGGCGCTCATCTACAGGCTTTGTTCGTCCTCCTTTATCAAGTTTCAGGATCAATCGATCGATCAAACCAGCAAACTAAAACTTATAGCTCCTCTTGTGCAGGTCAGTGATGAATAAAGAAGACAGTACAGATGTAAACAGCTTCGTTTGCGTCTCTGTGGCCGGAACTTTCCTCGTAGAAGTCTGAATGAAGCTCCAGCAGAGTTTTACCCTCAAACTGTTCCTTGTTGTATTTTCAGGGCAGAATTTGCAGCCTTGAACGTCTCTGATTGGTCAAGTTACATGTAAAAACTCACAATATGCATGATATGATCTAAAATTAAAAGTTTATGATTGTATTTAAAATCACAAGTGCTGGTTTAAGATATTTTAAAGATATTCCAATAATTTTATAGGAGGTTTTTCTGTCAAATATACAAGAACATGATGTGAAGTTGCTTTACAGACACCACTTTTTAAATATGTTTAATTGGTTTCTGTTTATTGAGCTTCAACAACAGTTAAAACCAAACACAATTTATTAATGAGGTTAAACATTGATTGAATACAACTTGCATTCAGTTTTAACCCTCAAAACCAATGAACCTGCTGGAAGGTTTGAAAAAAAAAACATTGCAAAAAGACACCATTTAGCATCCAGAAACCGTAAGAATAGAGAAAATCATAAGTTGTTCAGCTTTCAGAAGGTCCTTGAACTCATCATTTGTGATGCAACGGCAGCTGAAAGTGTTAGAAAACAAAAGACGAATGTCGCCTCTGTCAGGCTACAAACAGAAATGTCCACTAAAATCAAGCTTTGGTTGCCCAGATGGCTCAACAGGTTGGCGGGCAACTCATGAACAGTGGCTACAGTCCCCGATGCAGAAGTCATGGGCTTGAGTCTAGCCCATGACCGTTTGCTGTAGGTTCTTCTCCTCATATTTCATGTCTCTCTCCACTTGTAATTATAATAAAGGCTAAAAAAGCCCAAAACAAAAATAAAAAAATATATAAAATAAAACTTTCCTGCAGTAAAAACAAACACTAACTGCTTAGATTAGTGATAAATGATACTCAACAAAAACTTCCACACAAGATTTTGACCATAGCTGAGGTTTGGTTTGTTGTTTCCAGCTGTTTGTTGGAATTTTTCCTCTCAATTTATTTGATACCTGCAGCATCAAACAGCAGCAGAACGTACAGATTTTGGTCAGGGAGGACAGATGGTTTGAGAGAGGGGTGAAGGAAGCCATCTATGTCAAACCGGAAAGACCATCCCTCAGCAGAGGTGGAGGTCTGAGGCATCATCTCTCACCTGTTTACCCTCAGTCCTAAGATCTCTCCCCAGGATGATGAAACCACATTCACACCTAACAACAAAAGACCCTAACGAACCCCATTGTGGCAGGGGGAGCACTAACGACCCACATAACAAGAGGGAGGAGCAACAAACCCCCAAATGAAACTGAAACTCAGGTGTTAATGGCTCCTTAAGGATAGAAGTATCTGGAACTCCCAACTAGTCGGTCAGAACTGATGAAGCCTCTTGGATGAGAGGTGGAACGTCCCCAAGAAACTCAAGCAAATCCAGTTGTTACGATTAATATATCAGAATAAACCCCAGGAGGGTAAAAAAAATTAATCAGTTGATGTATCAGGCATCCGTCGGTGCCAAAACTACTGAAAATTCTACAATCCTTAAGACCAAAGTCAATGTCAAAGAATAAATCAGGGGAAGCTTACAGAAAATGGATACAAGGTACAGCATGCATGTGACCACGTGGCCTAATGGATAAGGTGTCTGACTTCGGATCAGAAGATTGAGGGTTCGAGTCCCTTCGTGGTTGGAGTCTGTGACATTTAATGTAGTGATTTGTAGAAATAACAATCGTATCCTCAGTTATAACAGTGGACACAGAAATATGTTCCTTAACTGCATCCTCCTGGAAGGGTAGCGTAACTTTACATTGAAATAAGTTAATTTTCTCACCCATGACATGGTAGAAAAAGCGTCTAGTTTGAAAGATCTACCAAATCCCCATTGAGGCAGTAGAGGCAGGAGTGGAAAATGGAGACTCTCAGTCTTGAGCTTTGTTTGCTGTCAGTTGTTCCTTAATTTGTGGTTATGTTTAGGTACCAAAGTCAAAAATATCATGTTTTGGGTTGAACCACGGTTACAAATCCCGTCCTATCTTAATGATCCCCGATATGGAGACAGGATGGATCAGGATCTAACAGCAGGTCACGCTGGTGTTTTACTGACGGAAGTTTCAGTGATTAGTAATTTAGAAATAAAGTCGGCTGTTGGGTATTTGGACAGTTTGATAAGTTGCTGGTAGTTTAGACTTAGTGTTTAGTTTATTGGTGTATTGTTATGTATATACGTCACTTTAAGAACTGGTCAGTCTCTTGTGAATGATTAATGTGGTACCATGTCTCTCCATCGCTGTGGTGGGTTTGTTCAGAAACATTAATGTAAAAC
>NW_007579330.1:157352-164154 GCF_000690725.1 Stegastes partitus | reverse complement strand
AGTCTATCCCAGCTGACTCAGGGTGAAGGCAGGTTCACCTGGACAGGTAACCAGTCTATCACAGGGCTACACTTAGAGACAGACAACCAAGCACACTCATGGACAACCTAGACATCTAGAATCACCAATTAACGGAGAGAACCCACGCTGCACGGGGAGAACATGTAAACTCCACGCAGAAAGATCCCGGTGACCCCACTGGGACGTGAACCTCTGACTGCGAGGCTACAGTGCTAACCACCTGCACCACCTTGCCGCCCTGTTTTTAGTCACTTTCTAAATAGATTTTCAGTCGTTTTCAGTCTCAGCTTAATTTTCAGTCACTGTTTTAAGGTGTTTTAATTGGTTTCCAGTCCCTGTTACTTTAATGTTTAGTTTGTTTAAACTCATTTTCAGCCACTGTTTAGTTTTCAGTTTGGTTTATAGTTGTTTCCAGTTGCTGTTAACTCTTGTTTTTAGACGCTCTTTAAAGTCGTTTTCCGTCACTGTTACAGATGTGTTTAACCTTAACTTTCATTTCAGTCACTTTAGTTTACAATCACTGTTTGAACTCGTTTTCAGTCTCAGCTTAATTTTCAGTCACTGTTGAAGGTCAAGGTGGATCGGTGGTTAGCACCTTTGCCTCGGAGCAAGAAGATCGCCGTTTCGAGTCCTGGTGAGGATTAAGCGGTGTATCGATAATGGATGGATGTTTGAAGTTGTTTTCAGTTGAAGTTCAAAGTTGTCTTTAGTTGTTTTCGGTCAGTGTTACTTTCATTTTCAGTTGCTATTTTAAGTCTTTTTTATTCACTGTTTAGTTTTCTGTTCAGTTTATTGTTGTTTTCTGTTGCGGTTTATTCTCGTTTTTAGTGGCTGATAGAAGTCATTTTAGTTACTGTTTAGTTTTTATTCATTTTCAACTTTGATGTCGTCTTTATGACCCTCCTCTTTGTACTTTAATGGGCTGTAACTCTGAAAATATTCATTGTATGAAGGTAAAACTTTAATTACATCAACTAAACTTACTGTAAATGAAAAATCAGCTTATTCTGAGGTTCCTGGTTCATTTTTGATGGACTCATCCATACTCCTCTAACCTTATAATGGCAGAAATAACTCAGACTTGTAGACAGTTTTTTAAATATTTTCAGGTCAAATCCAGCGACAAACTCTGCCTTTAGTGATATTAATTGTACGTGACGCTTGTTTTGCTGTAAAGTTGTGGCTGCAGACTTCAGCTCCATCTCCGCTAACTGCCTTCACTCGGGATTAAGAAGTCAGGAGTCCTTTTAAGTCATATAGCTTAGCGTCGCGTCACTGAAGCGCACTTCATCAGCGTCTTTAATACGTTTCTGTCCGTCTCACTGGGCTGTTTAGGAACGTTTAATTTGCAGACGGAGTCGCTGAGTCGAGGCTGCGGGGCTCAGCTCTGCTTTGTAATTAAAGGAGAAGAAGAAGAAGAAGTCCTGCCCTCCTCATCATCGTCGTCGTCTTCATCGTAAATCAGTCACGGCTGCAGAAAAGCACTCTGCAACAATACCGCTCCTATAAATCAGTTTGTCAGTTTACAGTTTAGTATCGTCACCAGCTGAAGCTCGAAGCCTTGACCTCTTCGTTTAAATATTACACATAACGAGCTCTTTATCCTAAAAAAATCATCAAATACACGACGTCCAGATCTCAGAATGTAAACGTCCTGCTTCAGTTCAGACTTTTATTCACTTGTAGGCTGAGTTCAGACACAAAATGATGTTAATTGGTTAATTTAATAGTTAAAATGCGAATAAAACCAAACATTTAATTCAAAAAAATGAAGCAGCAGTTTATACCAGCTTCACACACGTTTGAGCCTCTGAGCTGATGAAATATTAAACATTTGGCAGTTTAACATGTTACTCGTTCCTCATTTTTTATCTTTCCATCTCTTTTTTCCACACATCTGTAGCAGTTTTAATGATCTCTTCTTTCCTGTATCATGTCTTTTCCTTATGTCTATTTTAGTTGCATCATGTTTCTTTTATTCTCGTCTCATCAGATTTCTTTCGTATCCATTTTTCTTATCCTATGTCTTCATAATTGTACCTGTATATTTCTTTACCTTATCTTTTTTTAAATCTTACACCTCTTTTTCTTACGGTTTTATCTGTTCATCTTATTTTGTTGCAGCATATCTCTTCTTTCCCTCATCAAACTGAGTTATATCTTCTTTCTTAGTTTATCTCTTATCTTATTTTAAAATCTCTTTTCCTATTTTATTGAATCATATCTTACTTTCTAACCTGTGTCTGATATTTTTTTCTTAACTATTTCTTCCTTTTATTCCTTGTTTTATTTTATCTTATGTCATTTTCCCTCATTTAAGCATCTTGTGTCTTTTTAAAAATCTCATCATATATCAAGCTAGTATATCTTATCTTGTTTTTATTTCTTATCTTCTCATTTCATCAAATGTTATCTCGTTTTAATCTATTTTTCTTATCTTTCCTCATTCTACTTATCTGATCGTTTTTCTTTTTTAATCTTATCACATCTTGACTTAGTTATTTTGTCTCTTTTTTAAATTTCTTGTTCCTATCTTACCTTTTTTTTCTTCGTATATTTTCCTGCTTTGTTGTTTTTTTCCTCTTTATGTCACCTTATCTCGTTTTTCCTCTACTTAGGCATCATATTTATTTTTTTCTCTTTTTATGTCATTGTGCTGCATCTTTAAAATTCTATCACGTCTTATTTTTATTTCTTAACCCGTCATAATTTATTTTATTTATTTTTATCTCTTTTTATCTAATATTTTTTCTTATTTTATCACATCTTATCTGTTTTTATATCTATATTTCCTGTCTTACTTTGTTTTTCTTATCTAATTATCTCTTATCATATATATCTTATCTACTTTTTTCTTTGCTATATCTTATTTTTTTGTATTTTATAAGGTAATTATTGTTTTCTCTTAATTTTTTTGTGTCTCTTTTCTTATTTTGTCACGTCATCATGTCTGTTTTTATTATCTTATGGATTTTCTTCCTATTTTTTCACACCGTATTTGTTTTCCTTCTCCTTTCACGTTATTGTGTTGCATCTGTTTAATCCTACTGCATCTATTTTTTGCTGTCTCATCCCTTTTGTCTTATTTTTTTCTCATCTCATCTTCAGAAAGGCCTTTTTTCTTCATTAGCGTCGCTCGTAACGACTTTAATCAAAGCGGCTCTGACATATTAGACGGCTGATCACATCGACCGTATGATCAGGAGTCTTCAGAGAATACGCTCCGATTATTTAGTCCATTAAAACAAACACTTTCTTTTTCTTCTTAAAGGAAAGAAAAAAAAAAAGGACAATTAGAGAGATTGTTTCATTTGTCTTTGTTCTTATCTTCGGTTTCTATGATGTAAAAACAAAAGAGACAAAAACCCGAGACGACAAAAGACGTTCGAGCTTTAAAAGGTTAATTCAAGCAAAAATGAAAATGTCAGCAGCCAGAGTTGACTCTCTGTTGTTTTTAATGGAGCGTCTCCTCCTTCCTCCGACGGCCTTTTAAACTCCTCACACTCTCTTTCAACCGGTCGCCCACTCGGCAGGATTTCACTGCTCGCCGGTTTTTGACGGAGCGGCTTGTAAACGCCACCAATTAGGACGGGCAATTGGCATACAAAAGGGCCGCCGCTGAATGGCGATGAGAGGTGGGAGGCTTTCCTCTGTAGCTGTCAGAGGATCTGAGGAGGAGGAGGAGGAGGAGGAGGAAGAGCCAGCCGGCCGTGTTTTGACAGCATGAATAGATGGAGGAGTGGAAGTGGCTGGGAAAGGCTTTTGTTATGCTAACCGATGGCCACTTCGCCGAAGAGGGGGTGGAAACAGGAGCCCATTCACTTCTCGTCCACGCTGAATGAGCTGATTTTATTATCTTGTTGATTCTTCTGGAGGGTGAGGACGACGGGGGGAGAGAGGTCAGGCCGCAGATTTCTCCTGACAGGATGACGACACGATAGAAACTGTCAGCTGGACGAACAGAACGAAGCAGACGTGCACGCCTTTACATCAGTGTGGCTGCAGCTGTCTGAATAATCCTCGTTAAACACTGAATACGTAGCATTACTTGGTAAAATAACACCATCCAGTCATTCAGACGTAGGCCACTCTACCGTTAATGTTCCTCACAGCTTCATTCATTCAACAAAACAAAATGAAATGTCCACAATGATAAAGATAAAGATTAATGATGCTCACTAGTGATGGATGTAATCCCAGTTTTAACCCCCTCACAAGACAGGAAATGCTGCTTCCAGCTGTTTCCGATTATTTCCTCTTAGATTATTTAATACCTGCAGCATCAGACGGCAGCAGGTAGAATAATTATAGCACCAGTAACTTCATTAAACTCTTCTAACTATAAATTATTCCCAAGCGAGCGTAAAGAGCAACATTAAATTAGACAATATGAGTGATGCATGATGCATAATAATGCAATAACAAACTAGTATCAGCCGATCAAAGTGCCAAAATAACTGCCATCCTGGTTTCTTCGTGCTCAGCTAAACAATGAAAACTCCGTCCATGTGTGATGATAATCTCACTATCGAAGAAAAGTGTGACCTGCTGTCGGATCGTGGTCCATCCGGTCTCCATGTCAGGGATCATTTATAATTAGAACTGCTGTTACGTGTAAATGCCCAACCCTCTCTCTTTGGAGACGCTTACATGCTGCTGTCTGGTGCTGCTGCATTGAATAAACTCAGAGGAAAGATTCCTACAAACAGCTGGAAGCAACAAACTAATCTGGACTGATCCGCTCTCTGTGCTCGCTAGAGAATAATGTACTATTATTAGAATTTAATGAAGTCACAACTTGCAAAAAAGTTTCACAACTCTGTCTTTGGAGGATGTGTGGATTTCTGACGCTGCAGGTTTTTATTAAACTTAGAGGAAATAGTTCGAAACAGCTGGAAGCAACAAGCTGCATATTAAGTGTATGTGGAGCCACCATTTGTTTTTTTTTTACAGTTTTTTTTTCAGTTTAAAACCAATATTAGTCAAAAATCAAGTCCAAAACCAATCTGAGATCAAGTCCATCAAAGTCAAAAACCAACCTACAATCACAACAAAAACCAAATACAGAACCAGTCCATATTAGAATGTAGGTCAAAAGATGATGCAGATGTGTTTAACAAAGACAAACCTTTTCGATCACCACAGACAGAAAATGCCGTGTATTTGTATGTTATGACTGCTTAGCCAACTAAAATCTGTAAAACATAAACTGGACAATAATGAAATCATGATGGACGATCGTCATTTTGTTCTGAACCGGACCTGGAGCCCACAGAGTGGCAACTATGTGGGAAAAATGTGGTTCTATTGGCTTTATCTGACTTCCAAAAACCCGTGTGAAACCACTCTTACAACAAGTCCAGAGCCAGTCCAGGATTCAGTCTGAGAACAGCCCCAAACCAATTTGAAACCAGTCTAAAAACAAGTCAAAAAACAGCCAAAAAACCAGTCTGAAACCAGTGAGAATCAAGTCTGAAACCAAGTACAAAAACCAGTGTGAAACCAGTCTAAAAGCAAGTCAAAAACAGGCCAAAAAAAAAATCTGTGTGATTTTCGGTCTTTCACCAAGTCAAGAGTCATTCCAGAAATTGGTCTGAGAACAGCCTAAAACCAACTTGAAACCAGTCCAAAAACAAGTCTTAAACTGGCATACAACCAGTCCAAAACTGGTCAAATGTAGCGCCTGAACTGTGATTTTTATGGTTTATGTTCTGCAGTAATAGTTTTTTTCTGTATAAATCAAACCTAAACAGTCACCTCGTTCCAGTTCCAGATTTTTAGGACGACAAACTGCGGCCGTCTGCGTTGGATTAACCTTCACTTCCTAAATAAACACTAATGTGAGCAGCTCACATCCCATTTTAATGATCATATGCAGGTTTCAGCATCTCACATGTGAGCGTGCAAACACACAGCTTGTGTTTACTCCTCGCTCCTCTGTTTTCTTACCTTTAATTCACCTCTGCAATGAGCCACAATCACTTAGCGAGACACCTCAGTGAGTGTGTGTTGGATCGCTAATGAGGGAGATGAAGAGCAGCTCCTCCTCCTCCTCCTCCTCTCCTGGGACTCGTGCCTTCGTCTGTCTGCTGAACACAGTAACCGTCCATCATAACACCAGGAGTTTCCACCGCAGAGCCGTCCTGCTGTGCTGGGAGGGAGGAGTGTTTCATCCGTTATTACCCATCATCCTCGCTGTTTGTTTTCGCCTGATGTGAAGCGTTCTGCCACCGAGGACGATACAAACACAGAGCTTTAGATGTTCAGATTCTCCTCCATCACCGTCACAGGAAGACTGACCGTCCAGGCAGAAAAACCTGTTTTTATACATGAGAGGAACTAGAAGTCCTGAAAAGATGGTCTGGACAGAGTCCTGGTCTGGATGTCATGGAGTCAGAGTCTGAAACGAGTCTGAAACCTGTTTAAAAATAGACCAAAGCCAGTCTGAAACCCCCCCAAACGCAGCCTGGAACTAGTCCAAAAACAAGTGTAAAGCCCTTTTCAAATAAGTCAAAAGCCAGCCTGAAAACTAGTTCAAAATCAGTCCAAAGCCAGTTTAACATCAATTTAAAACTAGTCCAAAAACTAACCTGAAACTAGTTCGGAAAAAAAGTCAAAAGCCAATCTAAAACCAATTCTTAAACTAAGTCCAAAACCAGTCTGAAACCATCCTCAAACTAGTCCAAAACTTGTATATAAACCATCCAAAAGCAAGTCAAAAGTCAGTCCCAAAACCTGTGTGAGACCGATCCAAACCAGTCTTAACCCAACCTAAAGCTAG
>NW_007579330.1:153040-156607 GCF_000690725.1 Stegastes partitus | reverse complement strand
GACCTTTGTAGTGTCGGTCTTTAAACTGTGTCAACACTGAGCTGCACATGTGCATCAGGTTAAAAAATTAAGAGTTTTTGTAATAAATATCAGAAAACAGCTGCAGAGAACTGTTGAAATCTGTCGAATTCCAGCCGGTGTTGTACGATAAACAAAAAGCTGACGGTATATCTTACAGCAGGTGTCACGGTTTGTAGTCTTGAGGGGCTTTAACTGGTCCTGATGGGGTTTTTAGCTCCACACTGAGCGTCATCAGGGGAAAATCTGCAGTTTTAAAATTCCCACATTCACTGCTGGGAGCGCGAACGTGGAGGCGACTGTACTTTTATTTGTTCCTGACGGGAAGAAATCGCACAAAGAGCCGACGGGACGAAGGGATGAGTGAGACAATGAGCGCAACAGCCGACATGAAAGGGATTTATTCATGTATCCGGTGGAGAGAATGAAAGAATAAACGAGACAATCGAACGGTGCTCATTAACACAGCGAGAGCAGACCTTTCCAATCTGCCACGGCGGCTGCAGACGGTAAATAAAGATGTCAGGTTGGAGATGAAAGCAGCTTCAGCCTCCGCCAGTCCTCTGAAGTGTGTTTTAGCGAGCCTTTGAGACGTCTAACCGTCTTTTTAGGGATTTAATGGATTCGTTAGATTTTAGCCCTTATCGCTCCTTCGGGGAGCTTCACTCTCAGTCTGCTCCGGTCTTATATAACGTTCACACTGCAAACAATTACACAACAAATTATCCCAAAGATAATTAGCAATGCAAGAACACAGACTACTGTACCGTTCACTGTTCCAGGTTGATTTGATCTCATCAGTTCAGACCGCAAACGCGTAAAGGAGGTACACGGGTAGGATGAAAGATATTAAGACTGTGAAATTATTGTGAGCAAAATATCTGAATATTTCAAGGATAGACGTTTAAACACCAATAAATTCAGAAAAGCAGTTTGAATAGCTTTAAGAAAGTTTCAGGGAAATGCAGCAGCAATGAGTGTTCTGGACGAAATGCAGGAAAATCTAAAACTTCTGACTGTTACTCAGATAATTAAGGCAAATAAAGTCTAAAACTGGTCACAAATCGATCCAAAACCAGTGCTGCTTTTAACATCATATAATCAAATCCAAAACCAGACTTAAATCAAGGTCAGTGCCAAATCGTAGACCCTCAAAATCCAACCTACTGGATCAATGAAATAAATGCAGCATGGCTCAGAAACAGTGAACAGAGGAGCAAGTTGTTGGACGATACATCCAGCTGATGGTGGAACATCTCTCCAGTGAAAGTTTGTAAAAAATGTAATAGTTAAAAAACATTTTTCTCCAGTTTTGGTAACCATTGTGGACACTTGAAACAATGTTGGAGATGTGGGTTCCAAGTTTTATTTAGTTTAAAACCAGTCCAGTCGGGATGATTGACCTTCAGCCATGAGAAGAACAAGATGTCCTGAAAAAAATGGTCTGAACAGAGTCTTGATCATCATGGAGTCAGAGCTCAGAGCAGTCCAACACCAGTCTAAAACCAATGCAAAACCAGTCTAAAACCAATGCAGAACCAGTCTAAAATCAATCAAAACCACAGTGTCTATACCAAATTTTAAACTACAGATCTATTTAGAATGTCTAAATAGCCAAAGTCACATTAATAAATGTAAATAAAAAATGCACATAAAACTTGGCCTGTACAGTTTCGCAGTTTCAAGATTCCCTAAAACCACCATCTTCCTTGGTTTGACCCACACTGGTGGATCTAAAGTCCACCTCAATGGATATATGGGTCAAATTTTCAGTGTACAAAAATTAGAAGCACCTGTTTTAAAATTCTACAATATTTTAATTTTTGCGTATTGTGGGTCATTTTAGGAAAAGTCATCAAATTTCAGGCTAAAACAGGTTTAGGGTGTTTTTATCGCTGTCAAATGTCAAAACAGGTCAAATTTGACCCGAAACAATTTGTAAGGGTTAAAACCATTCCACACACAAATCAAAAACAAACCCTAAACCTGGTTTCGTAGCCTAAACCTGGTGTAAAGCTAGTCTAAAATGAGTACAAAATGTCTGTAAAACCAGTCCAAAGACAAGTCTGAAACCAGTCTGAACCCGGTAGACACTAGTAGAAACCCAATGTGAAACCAAGTCCATTACTACTCTACAAACAAGTCAAGAACCAGTCTGTAAACATTTTGAATAAGCATAAAACTGGTAAAGAAACTGTCAAAATAAATGTATGAAACCAGTCTGAAAACAAGTCCTGGTTTTAAGTATAAACCTATCAAAGCTAGTCTGAAACCAGTACAAACACCAGCGTAAAACCAGTGAGAAATATGTATCAAACCAGTCCAGAGACAAGTCTGAAACCAGTTTGAATCTCGTAGTCACAAGCAGAAAACCAGTGTGAAACTGAGTCTGTTCCTACTCCACAAACAAGTCAACAACAAACCTAAAACCAAGTCCAACCTTATAATTTTGTAATTTCCGTTCAAGTGGTTCCATTGTTTTATGATTTACGGCATTTTATCTGTATCATTCTGAACAAAATATATCTTTGAGTTATCACGTAATATATCGAGGGTAAAAGATTTTTTAATATTTGGGAGAAACTGAGTAAGTTGGAGGGTGAAGGTCTGATTTCTGGAGCGTTGATGTTTGTTGTTGTTTGTTTTTCAGAGCGAAGACGACGACACGAGGAGCGTCGCCGCTTCGTCCGTCATGGTGAGTTCATGAGACTGGAACAAAGAGCCTCCACCAGTTTGTGTGTCCGTGTTTGTGTGTTTGTGTGCGAGTCCTGCAGTGTTTGCTGTCAGCATCCACACAAACTGGGCCGAAACAGATCCTCTCCCCCCACGCCGTTCCCATGGCGATATCCCATAATCACTGGCGGGACGCAGCGCCGGCTGCTCATTGGCTGTGACGGCCTCCCACTGCTGTCTGACTGGAAGCAGCGGGGAGACTGTGGTGAAACCAGAGCTGATGGTTAGCAGCTCCAAGTTTCACTTTGTACAGAGGCTGTTGTAGCATTGATCATCGCCTCCTCTGATTAATGTGATTGATTGCTGGCAGCTCCAGTTCGTGTATCAGCAGACTTTCAGAGCTGGTTTTTATTGAAGCTGCTTAACTTAAAATACTTTAAAGTATGAATATGTTGAATCTGCTTCATAAATTCAAAGATATTTTAACCTTCTCATGTATTTTCCAACCTTTTGTCAGCTCAGAAATGTGCTTACTCTTTAACGTTTGGAAAGCCCGTATGGGTCCCCAGCATTTGGAAACCGCCAGATGCTAACTTGCATATGTTGGGCAATTTGCATAATTAACATAATTAGCATTAATTACCAGTATTTCAGAAACTCCTTATGTGATTCTGGGTGTTATCGTTGACGCTGAATCCCTTTAATAAAGGACATTTTATTTAAAATTAAAAATACTCATGTGTTGTAACATATTATCTAATGTATCATAGCTAGCAAGTGAAGCTACAAGAATTTAACACATTAGCAAAAGGATACTCACAGTTAGCAAGACAAGTTAGCAATAGCTCATTAGCTGGCGAGTCGCTAACATTAGCT
>NW_007579330.1:145222-148662 GCF_000690725.1 Stegastes partitus | reverse complement strand
AGAGATGTCCTGATCAAGTTTTGGTTTTTGTTTGCACTCAGTCATTTAATATTTAGCCCATATATCCCATACCGTTTTCTTCAATAAAACACTTCTTAAGTTTTGTAGATTAGCTGTAGTACCTGGTTGCACCACCAGGTGGAGCCTCTTACTCTTTAACACTATAGTGATCACAGGAGGTGAGTAGTTCTGTGTTGGTGAGCAGAGGGCATTGCAGGGGTTTAACTAGTAAAGCATCACCATGACAAAGTCTACTGTGGTGCTTAATGACCTCCGAACAGCTCGTATATATGTAAAAATAAGCCTGGATCAATTAACACAACGTCTTTATAGCCCAGGGGCAGATCTGACAGCAGCCGATTTGGCCTGCAGTGGAAAATGTTCTGAATTTGAAAGACATATGAATCACTTACGGATTAATAATGCTGCTCTCATTGAGAATGTTTTTCAATTTACGATGTGTGACAGAGGATGTAAACACAAATTTGGGAGCTTAAGTCCGTGCCGGTATCGATTCGTTAAAAAAAAAGGCCTTGATGAGTCCCAATCCCATATGATAGTAGAATATTTTCCATCCTTATTTCAAAATGATTTGGGCGATTTTAGGCAAGTAAGAACCGTGCAAGTTTTCTTTTTATATAAAACAGCAAAAAAAAAAAAAGTTGAAGCATGTGTTTGAGTGAATTCGTCTTGCTTCTGTCTGGCTTCAAAAATAAAAATAGAATAGTATTGATTCCTCCATATGTGAGTATTCAGATGTTGCACAGATTCCTCTGGATGTGGAAAATACCAATATTGCATATATGTGGTACTGCAGATTCTTCTATGACCAGAAATACTAATATTGCACTAGTTTATCTAAATTGCTCAGATTCTTGTTTATACACAAAAATATTAGGCTCATGTTTAATCATTTTCAGAAACTAGACGATGTTACCTTTCAAATATAGTTTCACACGTGCATCTTGGCTTTGCACTTCTTCTGTTATGAGCTTTTTCTTTTTGCAAAATGAGTGAAACTCCCTAAAAAGGGCTGTAAGTCCAGAGGTTTACAGTCTAGCCTGTGTAGTAACATGTAGGAGAGTGTTGTGTTATTTCAGCCTCATGCTGCTGAAAACGCTGCTTTCATCCTCGTAAGTGCAGCAGATTCAGTGTCACTGCTCAACACGGCTTTCTACGCTAACAGGACTAAATTCTGTCTTTGTTTCTGTGTTTTCCGGCTCTTTCCGACTGCCGCCGCCGACCTCGTGTGATGTAAACTTCGCCGCACACAAAGGGGGTAAGTTGTGTTTCTCCTGTCGGCCACGTTAACACTAATCATCCAAACACCAGGACGCACAAACACGCTGCCGCCGTCTGCTTCAATTAGCCGATATCACAGAGAGCAGCTCGCTCACCTCCGTCATCACAGCAGCCTGAAGGAGTCGGACGCTCGGACGTCTGCCGGCTCTTTGAACGAAGGAGGAGGAGGAAGAGGAGGAGGAGGAGGAGGAAGAGGAGGAGGAGGGAGTTAATGCACCTCATGTAAATAAGATTCACGCAGACGTCCAATTTTCTGGCAGCTTTGTCTACAGAAGCTGCAGAAAGAGTCGTGTAGTCCTGCCTTCAAACTGCCTGACAGCTCCGAACAGGAAGACGCACACAATACCTACACAAAAGCTTCATGTACACTCTCATGTACACAAAACCTTCATGTACACTCTCATGTACACAAAAGCTTCATTTACACTGTGTCATGTGCATTTTACAATATCCCACAGAAGCAAAACCACATTTTACATCGTCTCACATGCACAAAACAAACTTATTTTTTGTTCCCCTCAAAACCTCGTTTCACACTGTCCCGCGTACACGAAACCACGACAACACAAACAGACACAAAACAGCTACACAGAGACGCAAAATAACCACAAACAGAAGCAAAGCAACCACATATAGACACAATACAGCCATAAAGAGACAACAAAACAATCCAAAAGTAAAATAGAACAGGCACACAGATACAAAACAACCACAAAGAGACGCACAACAAACATAAAGAACCACAAAATGAGCACATAAAGACACAAACTGACAAAAAATAGACACAAAAGGACCCGATGCAGATGCAGAACAACCACAAAGTGATGGAAAATGACCACAAGGAGACGAAAAACAACAACAGAGACAGACAACAATCACAAAGCAACTTAAAACAGTCACAGTGCATAAAAAGAGAGACACAACACAACCAGAAAGAGAACCAAACAACCACAAAGAGGCAAAAAACACATAGAAAGGAAGAAATGACAGAGAGACAAATGATAATACGGAGACATCAAATAGCCAAAAAGACACACAAAAATGATGTTAAAGTGACAAAACAACCACAAAGAGACAAAACAGTCACACAAGCTCAACACAGAAAATAACCAAAAGAGAAACGAAAACAACCACAAGGACAAAAAACACCAAAAAGAAATATAGACGCAAAACAACACAATTGTGTGTATTTTGTGTTTCTTTCTGTTTGTTTTGCGTCTCTTTGTTATGATTTTCCATCTGTATGTGGTAATTTTGTGTTTCTTTATATTTGTTTTGCATTTCTTTGTGGTCATTTTCATCTTTTGTGTCCATTTTGTGTCTCTTTGTGGTCATTTTCATCTTTTGTGTCCATTTTGTGTCTCTTTGTGGTCATTTTCATCTTTTGTGTCCATTTTGTGTCTCNATGACAATTTTAAATAAATAAATAAATAAATTCAAAATATATTTTTTAAGAAATATTATGTATTTAAGTGTTTATTTATTATACACTATTTATTCCAAAAAAAAAAAAGGAATTAAAATATAATTTAAATAGTAATGACAATTCTAAATAAATAAATAAATTCAAAATAAATATTATATCCAATAAATATTATGTATTTAAGTGTTTATTTATAAACCAGATTGGTATTTTGAGCCCTGGGTGTAACTGAGGATACGTCTCCTGGTTGCCGTTAAGGCGTTCGGTCGAATCACATCCTCGCTCCGTCAGTGAAACTCGATCGACGGCTTTACGGAGCTGAGCGCTTTCAGAAAACAATTGGCTTAAGCAAATTAAATGTTCAAAGAGCAGTAAACAAGTTAGTAATCTGCTTATTGAAATGAATGAAAGAGGAGGGCAGCGGAGGTGAATGGAGGGGGGGTGGAGTAATGATCCTATTAGCCTGGATAAGACGAGCTGAGCGTCAGGCGGCAGGTTTGGATGAAGGAGATGATCAGATAAAGTGAAATCCCCTCAGCAGCAGCAGCAGAGACAGACGCCCTCCAACACAGTTTACACTCCAACAGGACACTTTTAGTACAACACAGGCAAGTGTGAGAAAAATTGTGAAGCAAACTGGAGCTCAGTTTCACCTGCTAGGCTTTACCAACACGCTATTTATAGCTCTGAAAAACAGGCCAAATTAAAGCTAAAA
>NW_007579330.1:139445-143757 GCF_000690725.1 Stegastes partitus | reverse complement strand
TTGTGGTCATTTTCATCTTTTGTGTCCATTTTGTGTCTCCTTGTGTCCGTTTTGTGTCTCTTTGTGTCCATTTTGTGTCTCTTTGTGGTCATTTTGTGTCTCCTTGTGTCCATTTTGTGTCTCTTTGTGGTCATTTTGTGTCTCCTTGTGTTTGTTTCGTGTCTCTTTGTGGTCATTTTGTGTCTCCTTGTGTTTGTTTCGTGTCTCTTTGTGGTGATTTTGTGTCTCCTTGTGTTCGTTTTGTGTCTCTTTGTGGTGATTTCGTGTCTCCTTGTGTTTGCTTCGTGTCTCTCCCAGTCTGGAGGTCGTGCCCTGTATGTTTTGGTGGGGGGCCTCTCCATGTTGTGGCCCAGCGGCCTGTTGTTCATACCTGGTCCAGACTGAGCCTCTGGACGCTGCAGCAGGACGTAGTTTCCGTCAGGCAGCGTGTGGCTGCAGCGGCTCAGACTGCGGGGATGTAATGATATTGTAATTACATGGTAATTAATATTTGAGCAAACACCGAGCCTGGAGGGGGGCGGCTCGGCTCCTCGGCAGATGGGAGGGCCTGATAATTTCTTCACACAATCATTCGCTTGAACGTTGGAGCGGAGCCTCTGTTTTCCCTCCGCGTGCTGCCGCCGTTCCTTATTTTTCTGAAGCCCCGATTTCACGGCTTTGCAGCGAGGATGCGGAAATTAGTCGACAGGGGACGAAGCGCGATTGTCCTCATTTCTGCCGCTGTGTTTACGGATCGATGTGTGATTTTCCTTTATTCCCTTTGAGAGTCGTCTCCTCAAGTCCCAGCATATGTTCTTCAGATTCATTGTTAAGTCAAAGTGTGATTCCACACCCAATAAAAGAGACGGCGTTGCAGAGCGGCACATATGGTGGTGCTGTTGCGGGCTGGCTTTGAAAACTCCCCGCCGATGCCAGAAGTAGAATTTCACACGGCATTATGGGACTCTAAGCTTCCTATTCAGGAGCTTTTTTGCAAAAGGACCCCTCCATATGGCCTCGCCTAATGCGCCGCTCACTGTTGTGCACCCCCCCATTAGCTGCATGGACCTCCCCATGCAGAAATAACAACATCAATGGTGTAACCCTCGCGCCACTTGAGAGTATTACACTCCTTTTCATGCTTCACTTGATCAAAACGGAAGCAGTGAGATTTACGCCCGTTTGATGTGCTTTTTGCCTGCTGCTTTCAGACGAGCAGCGCTAACTCATCCTGCCTGTCACTCCTCCGCCACCAAAGGGCCGACAGATGCCCGGCGCTCCGAGGCCGACTGTCGGGAGGCAGTTGGCAGTTTGTGCCGGGTCACTGTCAGTGCTCCCCCCGGATCTGTCAAGAGGACGACGGCTGCAAGAGGCTGACGGAGGCCTGAGCTTCCTGCTGAGGCAGACAGGTGTCCGTCATGTTTGCAAATGTGTAAAGTAACACGGAGCTGCTGCGGCCGGCTTGTTAAACATTTTTAGACAACACTTAAAGCACCGTGTGGCACGACAAAGAAAACACACAACAACTATGAGATTAATAACCTGTAAGTCATCTGTTGTTGTCCATATTATACAAAACATATTCCACTACAGAAATAGGGTTCATAAATTAGCAATAATTACAATACATACCCACTGGTATTTGAAAGATCTAATCACAGTCGGTGTACTTTGTGTGAATAGTTGCTGCTGTGTATCTTCATATTGCTTCTAATCTGTGAGCTGCAGGAAGCCAACTGCTCTCTGCCAAAGAAAGAAGCTAAATACACAACTGAAGCCACAGAAAGAAATTAGGTACACCGCTAAAGCAGTAAACAGAGTCAACTTTAGAGCCAGAGTCATCGAAAGAAGCTACCTGCACAGCTAAAGTCATAAAGAGAAGATAACTGCATGGCTAAAGTCATGGAGAAACGGCTAACTACACAACTAAAGTCATCAAAGAAGCTAACTAGGCAGCTAATGTCAAATTAAAAAGGCAACTANTTTTTCACGACGTCATTCACCTGTGTCACTGTTTCACCTGTACGTTACCTGTATGTGTCCCTCTTAGGTAATTTGTTTATCCTGTTAGGTGCTGTCTGGCAAAGTGGCTTATGCTAATGTTAAACTAGCTAGCTAATGAGCTAATGTTAGGAACACTAGTACATGAATGTTTTTCTGATTCTGAAATGCAGCTCCACTGTTTTCAACATTTAGATAACCTCAAAAGTGCCTGAAATGTAATCAAAATTAGCCCCTGAGAGTTGAAATAGGCCTATTTGTCATCTAATTGGTCACTTTGAATTTTGAAAATGTCACAAATGGATTCGGCATCATCAGTAGTGTCATCTTGTCAAAACATATAGTCAGATAGAGGAGACAGGAGAACAGCAAATAAAACAATTCATTAATTATCAAAATAATTTCATTAGTTGACCAATTTATACACACTAAAGTAATTCAAAATGCTGTTTAATTCTAATTATCTCTATTTATCTGAGGCCGATGGTGCAGAAGAGTTGTGCTCACAGCTGATTCCCGACGTTAGTAAAGTTGTTTTTGCACCTTTACAGCTGCCCTATCCTTTTGATTCAGCGTTCATGTAAATCAGACTCGGTGTTTAACTTGCATGAACCTGTCCATGTTTCCTTCCTGCTGCATGAACTGTGTGTGAGCTGCCGGCTGCCTCGGCCTGCTGTCAGGCTGAAGGACAGCCTCCCTCTGTGCCTGCTCAGCCTGTGTAATTAACATGGAGGTATCAGGTAAACAGTGAGGACGGCCCGGCAGGCCTCTGATTAAAGGCCTGGGTGGTGCTTCACAGCGCCCTGCTGGCCAATAAACACCACTAATGGCATCAGGACCCACGCCGGCAGCCGGAGGCCCCGCCACGGCTAAAGGACAACGAGGACGCCGCTTAATGAAGGAAAACACACACGAGGGGGAATATACCTGTTTTTAGCATCAAACACGTATGAAAGAAAGTCTGACCTGCTTCATTCACGTCATCCAAAACTTTCAGCAACAAGCGGCTCAAAGTGGAACAAACTCAGACTGTTTCTTCTTCTGTGGTTTTCTGCAGCAGCTCAGTCACCTGTTCAGGGTTAACCCTCCTGTTATCTTTGGGGTCAATTTGACTCCATTCAATGTTTAACATCTCCAAATAAGTCACTGACATTTTTTTTTCTGTTTTATTTAAAGGGTTATTTACACATAAACTTAGGCACCAATTTTAATTCTGATATTTTCTGGAAGTTTAAGTTGCTGGGGTCAAACTGAACCCGAGGATAAAACATGTCAGTAAATTTGAAGGAAATAGGAGGGTTAATGCAGCTGCAGGTTGGAGAGTTTTCGTCCATCCTCACCCTCCTCACCCTCCTCCCCCCCTCCAGTCTCTGTTCCACAGGCTGCAGCTGGATCCTCTGGAGAAGGACTGGCTGAGGAGCTGTGCTCTGGGGAACATGGCCGCCCAGCGCCAGCTGCTGGCTCAGGAGCCCAGCCTCATCCTGAAGAAGGTACAGATCTGACTGGCAGCTAAATCCAAAACCACATCATCACTATTAAAGTGGATCCATGCAGCTAGTCTGTGACTTTAACATCTTTTGTCTGAAACGTCTCTCTTTCTGCCTCATAAGGATTTCATCACTGTAAGTAAAACACGCTGCTGTTGAAGTTTGGACTCATCCAGCATTTTATAAAGTCTGGTTTAAAATCTGTTTTATTTATAAAGTTCCAAATCACACATTTACCTCAAGCCCCAAGTTTCTGTTACATATTTTTATTGTGTTTTTAAATCAGTCCCAGTTCTCTTGGACGGAGCTGAGAGCAGGATGGTGTTCACCTAAAACAGTGACAGGAAGTAGTTTTGTCACAACATTTGCTTGCCAGACTGTTATTAAAATGGTTGATCTACAGAAGAAGAAAACACGAGCAGCTTCAGCAAAACTTGAGATTTTAAACCTTTAGTTTTCTACTCAGAGATGATGCCCGTAGAGAAGGTATATTAAACATGGTGACACAGTTAGTAGATGTGAAACAGGAAGAAGCTGCCTGAACTGTACGACTGCTGGCAGGTTTATACCCACAGTGTACATCCTGAGAGTCAGACTGCTCAGGTTGATTCTTTCATGGTAGTTAATAACTTAAATGTTTGATCAAAAAGTGTTTTAATCATCCAGGGTGTTTATTAACTCTTTATAGAAAATGTCAAAAGAAACTTCAAGAGATCAGCAAAACGGATTTTTTTTTTTAATATAACACAAAAGAGGGTTTTTTGAACTTTTCTAACGTGATACTTTGGAAATCGGTTTGGTATTTTAAGTGTCCGTCTGGCTTTTTGCTGTTTTTTTGTGGGGTT
>NW_007579330.1:112264-132022 GCF_000690725.1 Stegastes partitus | reverse complement strand
AAAAAAGATGCTAACTAGATGCTAAAGTTAAAGAAGGACAGATGAGTGCTTAGCTAAAGTCATAGAAAAGTATCTACAGAACTGAAGTCATAGCACAATATGCGAACGTTAGCTGCTAAATTTAGCAGGGGCTAGCCTTAACCTAAAGATCTAAATGTTGTCATTTATTTTCCCCTACAGTAAATCAAAGTCAGTTTCTGTTTGTTGTGTTCACATAATTGAATAATGCAGTCGCTAAATCAGTTCTCGACTGAAAAGGGAAAAAAAAAACCACAGCTAATCCCCTGCTAAATGTAGGTAGCTTAGTTTAGCAGATAGCTGCCATCTCATTTTTGATACCAGTGAATTTCTTGTAATTTGTGGCAAAGCTGCCTTTGAATCACATACATACACACATTAAACTGTAAATTGAAATATATTATGTCTTGCACAATATTGATTTCATAATTAAATTTCATAATTAAACTAAATAGCAGTTTTACTGAGTGTGCTGTTTCTTTCTATCTATTTCACAATTAACTGTATTTGTAGTTTGCAGTGGTAAAAACCAGGCAGTTTCTTTACTTTTCCAGTTGATTCTTTAAATGACCACAATACGATGCAAATCTGCTGCAACGGGATTCAAAACCAAAAGCAAACTGCAAAACTGCAAATGAAAGCTGACTACAGTTGATGGATGTTGGTCAAGTGGTTTTTAGAATCCATTGGAGGGTCTACATGATCAATTAAAAAGCTAAAATTACATGAAAAGAGTCGTGCTAGAGGAGTAATTTTCCCTATTTGGCAACCCAAAAGTGCTTCTAAGTAGATCTATAAATCATTAGTAAATGTTAATTTATAAATGCAATAATCACTGGAGCTTCTATGAACAATGCCTTATTAGAAAGTGGTGCCATCCCAGTGAAGCGGCCGCTGTGTGAAGCCTCGGTGTCAGGAGCAGCTTGTAATATCAGTGCTGTCAGGCCGAGTGTGTTTGTGTGTGAGACTCAGGTGGAGGCCCAAACAATCTCACTGAGTGTCGGAAGAGGCCGGCAGGCGAGGCCGGGTTCAGTTAGCACCTTCTAATGAAAACTGCAGCCGCCTGTCCAGGCTCAGCGGTCAGTCTGCATCAAACACGGGGACGCCGCCAAAATAAACCACCATTAACCATCCTGTGGACAGCGACAGGTTTTCTTCCCCCCGTCTCCCCCACGGCGGCGGCGCCCCGCTCGATTTTCACGCTCCCGGTTGTTGGCTGAATGAGGAACATCAGTGCGGCGTAATTAAATGGGCGGAAAACAGCAGAAAACAATGTTTGGCTTGTTTAATCCAGTTTAGAGCGGTAACACGAGGGAGGGGGTCCAAACAGGAGGCACGAGGTGGTGACGGAGGAGGAGGAAGGTGGACGTCAGGACCCAAATTTATCAGGTGTCCAAATCAGTCCAGGCTCTCAGAGGGATGATACATTTTTAGCCCCGCTTTTCAGAGTAACAGCATCCTGTTGAGGACATTTCAGGGAAAAGAGTTTAAATAATTACTGCACAATTACAGTTATCATGCTGATGATTTTCCTGAAACTTTTGCAGCAGCAGCAGGAAATAAATCTTCATTCTGCCTTCCAGTCTCAGTCATGTTTTTGGACTTAGATTCCTTTAATATCTGTGCGAGACAATGTCATTCTGTAAATTCAAGTATTGTCGAACTGTGTTCTGCAATTGAGGAAAATGGATTACAGCTCAAAGAGTCCTTGTATTTTTCTGCTATGTGTTAATGTGGGATTACATTCTGGCTGCAAAGAGACACAAAACAGCCACACAGAGACACAAAACGGCCACACAGAGACACAAAACGGCCACACAGAGACACAAAACGGCCACAATGAGAAACAAGAAAAGAAAAGAAAAGAAAGTCTGAGGAAGAGCATTTTGCTTGAAACGTCACGCCAATAAATTGTATAAGGGAGCCTGTTTTTGGTGTGCGGATCGTTCTTCTTTTCTATTCTCATTTTTGACATTTTGTGATCCAGCACCCAACCCAGTGGGCCTCGGGGATGTGTGTGCCTTTCCTTCATCCGACTTTTGTCTCACAATGAGAAACAAAGCAACCAAAGGGTGACATAAAACGGCCGCAAAGGGATACAAAATGACAAAAAAAAGACAGAAAACCACCACACGGAGGTGCAAAATGTCCGCAAAGAGACGGCAAACAAACACAAAGACACATAATGACCAAAGAGAGATGCAAAATGACCACAAATAGGCATTTAACCACCACAAAGGGATGCAAACTTGCCATAAAAAGAAGCAAAACTACCAAAAAGAGATGGAAAACAACTAATAGACACAAAACAACCCCAAAGAGATGTAAAACCACGACCAAGACATTCAAAACAACCCCAAGGAGACACAAAACAACTATAAAGAGACACAAACTGTCCACAAAGAGATGCAAAACAACTACAAGAAGAAACACAACAGCCACTAAAAGATTCAAAACCACCACAAAGAGATGCAAAACAACCACAAAGTGATGTAAAATGGCCACAGAGAGGCTAAACAACCACAAGGAGACACAAAACAACTACAGAAAGACACAAAACAACCACTAAAAACTGCCAAAAACCACCACTGAATGTTGTATTATTTTCAACAGATTTGAGACTAACAGCATTGTAAGGCACTGGAGCACTGGTTTCAGAAACCTGTTTCCAGTGACGCCGGTCCGTTTTCAGGTGAAGCAGACGGGACACAGGCTGTTACTGTGGCTCTCTGTGAGCTAGTCGGAGGTGATGCTAATCTCTAAAGGCCGATTGCAGCCGCCTGATGTTTGCTCGCCTTAAATCCAGTCCAGATGTGGACTGAAGAGGGTCCAAGGTGCGACTGGATGAATGTTTGATTGGACACCTCCTGCTGTGATCAGAGGACGGCAGCGTCCCGGTGTTACAACAAACATGGTCCTGACACAAACAAACCCTTGAACCTGCGGCACCATCACACACTCCAGACATTTAGATTATTGAGATACTAGATGGTTGATTACCCTTGAATTATGTGTATTTCTATATGGCCAACACATCCAGCAGTGAGTAAACATGAAAACAGTTTGTTTGACATGAAGACGTGTTTCAGCCTCGTGCCTTGTTACCGTCCACTAATGGGATGTTTTCTGTTTTCTGTTTTCTTGTCTTTGCCTCATCGAATCCTTCGGACACATCCAGTTTGTAAGTTTGACCCGATGTGTTGTTTGTGCCTGTAGAGCCTGTTAGCACCGTAGCTTCGTAGATACGATACTTTACCACAGAGCTGTATCCACTGTAACCAGGCCTGTTTTCACTCATGTGCCGCTTTCCCACCAAGAAGAACCAGGTGATAGTTGGTTGCTGGTGCTGGTTCCAGCGCTTAGGTGGTTTAAATCTCACACCTCCTAAGAACCTGTTTGCTTTTCCATTAGCAAGGAGCAAAGTCAGAGCCACGCCATACGTCACCATTTATGTAGCCGTTTACCGAACAACGCTGGCGCCATACAGAAGTCCACACAGGACTTCAGACTAAACTTTTCACTGGTGTTACCAACTTTCTCATTGGGTCGCACTTCCCACCTTGTCACAGGCAAAACATATGACTTGCTGAACATTTTCTTAGTGATAGACTACAATTTACCGATGTTCCCTGAACGCCCCACAAAGCAGGCTGCAGT
The DNA here is from genome assembly GCF_000690725.1 of Stegastes partitus. Taxonomy (NCBI): domain Eukaryota; kingdom Metazoa; phylum Chordata; class Actinopteri; family Pomacentridae; genus Stegastes; species Stegastes partitus. The sequence goes on along the minus strand of NW_007579330.1, from coordinate 128,347 downwards.
AGCTTCTGTTGGTGGCCACGGTGTGCGACCAAAGATGACTTTAAAAGGAGTAAACCAGGGCGTTCTCATGTCAGATTTGTCTAAGATGAAACCAAGTGATTTTTTTCTCGTGCCGTCTTTTCTATGACCGGAAAAAAAGCGCATGTTGATGCGCTCCATTTTTCACGAGAAGACCGCATTTCTAAGCGTAAATACAGCAGTACTCCGAAGTTGTAAACGTACTGTTTTGCACCACTGTGGTGCTGCTGGTGGGACACAATCGTACCGGCTTTCAGTGTTCAACAGTTTGTGCAAAACTTCCATGTGTCCAGGGACTCATTCCAATACATCTGTGATTGGACCGGGGACGTCCTGGCGAAAAGCGACACAAATCACCGCTTGTGTGTCCCATTCATCGGTCTTGGTGGTCACCATAACCCCGCCTCCAGCTTCTGACGTACCTTTTGCTTTTCTCTGGCCCAGCAAAGAGTTGGTGCCTGAAAAGCACCAGTTTTGGGAGCCTGGAGCCGGTGCTTTGGTGGTGGAAACACATAGAACTGGTGCTAAGTCAGGCACCAGCTCGGTGGAAAAGGGATCACAGACTCCAACCACGAAGGGACTCGAACCCTCAATCTTCTGATCCGAAGTCAGACGCCTTATCCGTTAGGCCACGTGGTCACATAAACACCAGCAGCAGTTGAGGGATCATCAGCCACATTTGTGGTGTGGTGACTTATCAAACATAGTCTTTGCTTTTAAGTCTATCAGCTGATTCATTTTTCTAATTAATCTCTGCTGGTGCGACACAATTGTACCGGATATCAACAGTTTTTGCAAAACGTCCGTGTCTCCAGAGTCGTTCCAGAACATCTGTTGCCGGTCCAGAGACATCCTGGTGAAAAGCGACACAAATCCCCGCTTGTGTGTCCCATTCTGTGTTTCCATTGACCTCGTTGGTCATGATAACTCCGCCCCCAGACCCTGACGTACTCGGTTCTTAGCTCTGGACCAGCAAAGACTTGATGCTGGCTTAAGCACCAGTTCTGAGAACCTGGAGTCAGTGCTTTGTCGAAAACACAAAGAACTGGTGCTAAGTTGGGCATCAGCTCTGAACTAGCACTGGAACCAGCTCAGTGGAAAAGGGGTAATGTGGTCCTATCTCTGAGCTTCACTGTCAGGACTATTCACTGTGGTCGTCGCAGGTCCAGCTAAACACGTCTAATCCCATCTGAGCTGAACAAATTCATAACAGCTTTTTCTGACAAAGGAAAGTATTTTCATGTTCTTTAGCCAAGTTTCATCATGCAGTTTTGAGCTAAAGAGCAACAAGAATATTTTTCTTGGATGGCGTCTATGGAGGTTCACGTTGTGAGCTGTCCTTCACACTGTCTGAGCTTCACAGAAACCCTGATTTCCACGGATAGAGGACGACCACTGGAGCCCTGATTAGTGCTACTATGGCACCTTCTGAAGCTCCTGATTACTGCTGCTATTGTGTTTCACTGATTTTTAGTTGCTCATCAATCTTCCTGTACATGTCTACATCTTTGTGAAGTCTCACAATCAACATTTTTAGTTTCTCTGACAACTCTTTTCCATGTGGAGCCATGATGAAGACATGCACATAGACACAACTCTGCTGTTACAACTCATTTTATAACCACGTTTGTACAGTCAGGCTCATCGGAACCATAGACTGTATAAAAGATGGACGTAGCAACCGGCCCTGAAAAATGAAGCCAACCCGGAAGTGTCAAAAACCTGCAATATCACTACGTCCACTAGCTGCTGGCTCCAAAAAGTCCTGGCTCCCATAGACTGAAATTGGAAAAGAACTGATCACAGATCACCAAATACTGCATTCCTACAGCTCAGGATGTTTTTCTTATTAGTCTTCATGGTCAAATCCAGAGATCAGGTGGCCAATCTGAAAATAAATCAATACTGAATTTCTGAAAAATCGTCAACATTTTGCGGGTCAAGGGGCGTGGCTGGCTTGATTGACAGTCGGCAGCGACCATACAGACGAAGCGAGCAGAAGGCGGTAAATGTGGGCGGGCAGAGAGGGCCTGCCTCTCAATCTGTCTGACCAATCACTGCTCCTATGGCTCCGCCCCCCTCCGACGATTTTTGCGTCACTGGCTCCAAAAATCCAAGATGTCAACCAGGAAGTAGCAAAACCCTGGCTTCATTTTCTCAGTGCAGAAACCAACGGGTGACGTCACGGCAGCTACGTCCATCTGTTATACAGTCTATGATCAGAACTCACAGGTGTACTCAGATTAGTTTCAGTGATCACAGATTGTCTGTATTTACTGTTGTTGCACTGAGTTCCTACTTTGGGACCGTAACCACTGAGTTAGTTTCTGTTTTTCAACTTAGAAATAATGCAACTATTGGGAGTCGACATTATTTAAAATCATTTAGGAGATAATGTTCAAACTGCAGCATTGTTTAAAATATTATAAAAACATTGTCTGTTTGCACATTTTCTCACTTGTTCACAGTTTAGAGACATAAATGAACAAAACATGAAGAAGTGTTTGAAATCTTTTCCCCTTCAGCTCCGTGTGAATGAACTCCTCGCATCCTCGTGTCCTTCACAGAGTTCCGCTTATTCAGATCGATTGCAGCACATTAACAAACACGATTAGCAACACGTTTTAATACAGCACAATGGCGATGGGATAACCGTCCTTGAATGTGGCTCTTTAGCAGAGAATTAACTCCCATTGGGTTGAATTAAAGCTCACATTATTGCAGAGCCGTTTGTGCGTCTGTCTGCAGCTCGCAGCCAAATCTGTTTAAACTAATTAGCCATGAATTCACTTCAAAGCAGAACTTTATTCAAATGAGCCGCATTTCTCTCTCTGAAACAAGGCTGCTGCAGAGACATTTGAACGCATCTGCTTCGTCCACGGCAGATACGCTTAAAGCTGAAGAAATGTTCGACTCCTCTTTGAGCTGCAGGAGCAAATATTCAAATGTAGAAGCGACGACAGGAAACGGATCTGCAGATATTTCATCGTCAATTCTTTCACTAAAATTGAACGACTTTGAAAAGAGCACGTTTGTTGTTTTTGACAGTATTTTAGACGAGACAAGATGTTTTTTTCCCTTTTTTCTGACATTTAAAGAACCAAATAATAGATTAATAGAGAAAATACACACCAGCTGATCGTGTTATTGATCTTTCAAGTTAATTTGTTGTAAAATAAAATATATTTCTCTGCAAACGGTGCTGATCGAGTGCGTCTTTGGCGTGTGTAACATTTCCATATGTTTTTCAGACGGCACTTCACTGGGCAGCCAAGCAGGGCCGGCAGGAGGCCGTGGACATGATGCTTCGCTCCGGAGCCGACGTCAACGTCAGATCGGTGAGCGTGTATCAGCACCCTCATGCACTTTAATAACCGGCACACCAAACATCCACACATCCAGCTACCTGCAGCTCTGCAACACAGATCGTCCCTAATATTCCCTTTAAAGGCGCAGTTGTCAGAAGCTTCTCTTGTACGATGGCGACACTGAAAACGTGACTTTAAAGGGAATGTGATGGTCAGACGTCTGTGTTGTTTTTCGTCAAACTTCCAAAACTGGAGGTGAATGTATGTAAAAATGCAGATCATCAGCCTCGTTTTCAGTCTCTGTTTACCTTTTACTTGCTGTTTTCTTTCATTTTTATGTGCCGTTCATTTACAGTTTTATTCGCTTTTGTTTATCGTTGCTTTTAGTTGCAGTATTCTTTAGTTTTCAGTTGCTGGTCCATTTTGTTGTCCGTCTCTGTTTACATCTGCTTTAGGAACATCCTGTAGCCTAGGGGTGTCCAGTCCTGGTCCTGGAGGGCCACAGTCCTGCATGTTTTAGAAGGAAACATCTAAAACTTGCAGGATTGCGGCCCTCGAGGACCGGAGTTCGAGACCCATGTTTTAGATGTTTCCCCTCTTCCAACACACATGATTCAAATGATCAGCTCATCATCAAGCTCTGCAGAAGCCTGAGAACGATCCTGATCATGTGAATCAGGTGTGTTGGAAGAGGGAAACATCTAAAACTTGCAGGACGGTGGCCCTCCAGGACCAGGATTGGACAGACCTGCTTTAGCCGTTGCTGCTTTTGTTACCGACTGCAGTTTACCTTCGACTTTAGTTGTTGTTTTCTTTCATTTTTAGCTGTTTTGTCTTTGTTCTCTGCATCTTTTTACCGTTTACTTATGTTTTTACGTATGTTTTCGGTTGCTCTCTTCTTTAGTTTTCAGTTGCTATTGTCTTTAGTTTTTGGAAGCTGTCTATTTTTATTTTCTGTTGCTGTGTTCTCAGATTTTTAGTTGCCACTTCTTTCATTTTCTGTTGCTATGTACTTTCATTTTTACCCGCTGCTTATGTTCATTATCATTCGGTGTTCTCTTTCACTTTCGATCACCACTGACTTTTGTTTCCGGTTGAATTTATTAATGCAAAAAAGACAAAAACTACAGCTCAAGAAACAATTTAGAAGAAAAACATAAATCGTACATGTAGCATGAAAATGAACACGTCATCTTCATCCATGAGGGTTTTCCTGAACATCCTGCCGCCACACCACACAGATGTGCTGCACTCTCTCTCTTTCACATCTTCTGAAGCCTGCAGGGCCTCTTTGATTATCCAATTATATCATCGGAGGTCTCCTTTAACCCTGAGGTTATGTACAGTGGACTCCCCATGAGGCCTCTCCCCTCCAATTACCCCATCAGCGTGTGAAGTTCACGGCGTTAACCTGCAAACACTTTACCTCCTGAGAGTTCAGCCGTAATCCTCCTGCTGCAGCTCACACGCTCATCTCAGCCATCCATGCAGTTAATTTGATTTAATATTAGTGTTTAAGTACTTCATATTGTACTGTTGAACCTCTCGGAGCGTGTGTGGTTTCCTCCAGAAGAAAGAAGGAGGAGGAGGAGGAGGATTATGAGGCTTTCAGATTCTTCTACGAGCCTTCAGAACTGCAGAAGCTGCAGACCGTCTTATTGCTGTAATGATTTAAGCCCGTTTCAGAAACAGCAGTTACATGAACGTCTTTGCATTTCCTCAAAAACACATTCTGAATACATGCTCCAGAAAAAGATGATTGATTGAGGCCAATGATTTTCACTTTAAGTCTTCATCTGATGATTTTATGCAGATCACTAAGGAGGTTCATATAAAGACCGATTCAGTGAGGAAGTGTTATACGACATTAAATCATGTTTCACTAGTATACCAGGGTTAGGGTTCGCTGTTTACACAACATAGAGGAGACTCATCTTTTCTGTAATCTAGCTCCCAAACTAACTACTAAAATGTGAAAACAAGAACTTGGTTAAAAAACACATTAAGAGGAAAAGAAACAGCCACACAAAACATTAACGTAAATTTCTACATCAGTCAATTTCAGCTGTTATTATATTGTGAACAGTGTTTGAAATAGTCAACTAGTTGAAACACAGTCATGGATAAACAACTGAAGTTGCCGGCATTTTAACTAAAAGCTAACTTATTTAGCTTGTTAGCTAACAGTGATTAATAAACAGCTGAAACAGTTTACATTTTTATTAGCTAAAAGCATACTTGAAGTAATTGACAAACTGCTGAAATAGTTAGCACTTTAACTAGATAAAAGCACAGATAACTAGTTGAAGTACTGAAAAGTAAAGAACAAACAGCTGAAATAGTTAGCATTTTAACTAGCTAACTCGGTAGGACAAGATAAAAGTGATAAGTCACTGCTTAAGCAAGCATTTGAATGAGATTAAAGCAAATGCATCTACATGAATAATGAAAGAGTAATGGATAAATAACTGAAAAAGCATTTTAACTGGTTAAAAACATATATAGCTAGTTGAAGTAGTTGTCTAAAAGTAATAGACAAACACTTGAAATAGTTAAAGAAGTTTAAAAAAGCACAGAAAGCTAGTTGAAGTAGTTAGCTTAAAGTTAAGTACAAACAGCTGAGATAGCTAGCATTTAACTAAAAGTATAGTCAATTTATTGAGCTAATTAGCTAAAGGTAATGATTAAACAGCAGAAACAGCATTTTAACTTTTTAAAAGCATAGCCTATAGCTAATTCAGCTCGTTAGCTACAGGTAATGAACAAACAGCGGGAATAGTTTGCATTTTTATTTGCTAAAAGCATACCTATAGTAGCTAGCTTAAGTAATGGACAGAAACAGTTAGCATTTCAACTAGACAAAAGCCTTGATAACTTGTTGAAATAGTTAGCTAAAAGTAATGGATCAAAAGCTTAAAAGCATGAATAATTAGTTAGCTAAAAGTAATGGATTAACTACTGAGTTAGCATTTGTGCTAGCTAAATGCATACATATCCAGTTAAAGGACTTAAAGAGTCATGAGACAACAACTGAAGTAGCATTTCAACTTGTCAAAAGCATGGCTAACTAGTTAAAGGAGTTAGTGAAGTAAATAACCAAATGAAACAAGATTTTGAAAGTTTAAAAGCAACTAGAAGTACTCAGCTAAAAGTAATGCATTTACAGATTAGTTAGTATTTAACTAGCTAACAGCAAAGATAAATAGTTAGCTAAAAGTGATGGATAAGCTAATTTGTTGTTAATACATGTATAGCTAGTTAAAGTAGCTAGCCAAGAGTAAAGGACTAACATTAGCAAAGGACTAGCATTTTTAAGCTAAGAGTACAGCTAACTAGTTGGGCAAACAGTCAAAACAACATTTTCAGTACCTAAAACAGATAACTGTTGAACCACTGAGCTAAAAGAGCAGATAAATGAAGTTGAATTTTTGTCATCATACAAAAGCAAACTTGGGCACAGCAGAAGAAACACAAAAAAATTCCACTTAAAAATGATTAAATTACAAATTTATATAATTATTAGAATCTTTATTTTTATTTTTTTAAACTTGGAACTGAGCTCATCCGGTAAAAGAGGTTTCAGACACACAATGAAAAATTCCACGTATCTGTAAAAGAAACACATTATTCGCAGTTCATTCACTTTAGAAATGGTCTCGGCACTCGTTTGTTTCTTTTCTTTCACAGTCGATAAAAATGAAAATGTGCTGTTTAACGCTCACGCACACACACCGAGCGGCAGTGTGCGGTGGATTGATTCGAAAAGGCCAATGTTGTGATTACTTAATGGCTTCCCAGACAGCCGTGGGCCTGGAGAATTCAATTTAGCATCTGCCTCTCTAAGTGTTAATCTGCTCTGGTCCCGGCTGCCTCTGTTGATGATGTGCACACAGGAGATAATGTTTAAGCCCCACCAGAGCAAAGCAGAGCAGACAAGTCACTTATTGGCTCCATAATTACATAATTAACTTTTTGTCTCTAATCGTTAAGGAGGTAATGGCTCCGATAAAAAGACCCTCAGCTGGAGCAGCCAGCAAATCAAAGATCAATAATCCATAGAATGGCATTAAGAGGAGAGAAATAGCTCAGGTCTCAGTTAACGCTCTGGATTCGCTGGAGGGGCTTCAATGCTTTTGTAATGGATTTTCCTGCAGTCGGTGGGTTTCTCTCCACCGTGGCTATGCGGCGCTTTAAATACTCACCTGAACATTGGTTTCTTAGAGAGAAAAGATAAAGAAGAGCTGCAGATTTAAACCGAGCACTGCGGGATTTCTCAGCACCTGGTCAGAACCACCAGTTATGGGGCAAAAGGTGTTGAGAAACTAATGTTTGTAGGTGAATATACCAAAATACTGGCTAATTGTGTTGGTGTTGTGTTGTTTTTTCTAGTATAACAATTTCCCTGAGGTTTTACACCGAAGGGATCAATAAAGTTTTATTCTATTCTATTCTATTCTATTCTATTCTATTCTATTCTATTCTATTCTAATAAGATGACTTCCAATCTGCAGAAACTCGACAGAACACAAATATTCCAGCATGAGAACCATCCAAACCACAAAATCACACGAGAGTTTCTAAAGAAAAACAAAAACTATGACTTGGAGAAGTCTGTCGTCTGACTCGTGGACTTGAATTTATAACAGAGTGAATGTAAACTGTTGATTTTTAATTTTACATCAGAGCAAATGTCCTACTGTTCGACTCAAGTGGAATAATTTAACACTGAAATAATATTGGTCCTCGTTTTTTTCTTGTAAACTGTATATGTGATGCCGAAGAAGAAAAATGTTATTTTCACCTTTCAGGGGTAAATTACATTCGGTAAAGTCCAAATGTTTTCCCACAGCTCATGTTTCTTCATTTCAAAGTAATCATTTCCATGTTTTTCTCTCTTTTTTTTCTCTGGGCCGCCACCACAACAGCATGTAAGTGAGTTTCTGAATCCAGAAATCTGCACAAAGACGAGCCGTCGTAGCCAAACTCCCTTTAGATGTCACGCTACTTAAGCAAATAGAGCTCGGACAAATATTGACTGGAGTGAAATGACCTCCGGCGGCTGTGTGAAATGAGTTTGCTGCCTCTGTCTTTGATCTCCGGCGTTTAACTCTGTATTTCTCTGACCTCTCCACGCCGCTCGCTGAAGGGGGTAAGTCGTGTTTTAATGCACCTTTAAATCTACACAAATGTGGCGAAACATGAAGGAAGAGACGGAGCTTTCAGAGAATCACAGCAAAACGTCTTCGAGCGAGAAGACAAATCTCGTTTCCCGGCGTGATTCACTTTCACTGCACTTTAAATCAACACTGGTTTTGACAACATACGGCTGCAGGACTCCTCGGGGCTGGTTAGTTTGCTCCAGACTGTGGACGTTTGTAATATTAGGCAGCAGGCTTACATGTTGTTGGTGAAATTCCAGGAGCTCCTTTGGTTGACGTTCTGGTGTCAGTTTTTTTCATTTATAATCTTGTCAACTGAACAAATCCAAGTGAGACCAATGGTTTCCAGCTGCTGCTGCTGTGTGTCAGTGGGTTGTACAGTGTTGATGCTTGTACGCTAACCTTTAATCATAGTGAGGATTATTGTGTTTCTTAAATCCCACCCTGCAAGAAAACATCCAAAAACCCTGCAGCTGCCTGAGCGAAGAGAGAAACGTCAAAACCCCATCTGCAAATCAGCAGCAAACATGTACAGGAGGAAGACACCACGTTGTTGTTGTTGTTGTTGTTGTTGTTGTTGTGTTTGTGGTGGTTTTGTGTCTCTTGTCTGGGTCTCTGTGGGTCTTTTGCATCGTTTTTTAGTTCTTTCTTGTTTCTTTGTGGGGATTTTCTGTCCTGTTGTGGTGGTTTTGTGTCCCTTTGTAGTCAGTTTGTTTCCCTTTGTTAGTGTTTTGCATGTCTTTGTGGTTGTTTTGTGTTGCTTTGTGATGGTGTTGTGGTCGTCGTCTGTCTCTTTGTGGTTGTTTTGTATCTTTTTGTGGTTGTTTTATGTCACTTTCTCGCTGTTTTGTGCCCCCTTGTGGATGTTTTTTGTTTATTTGTGACTATTTGGGGTCACATGTGCTTTGAGTGTCTTTGTAGTATTTTGGCGTGTTTGTGGTCATTTTGTGTCTCTTTGTGGTTGTTTTGTTTCACTTTGTGATGTGTCTTTGTGGTAGTTTTGCGGTTGTTTCGTGTCCCTTATTGGTGATTGTTTTGCATCACTTTGTGTTTTCGTCTGTCGTGATTTTGTTTCTCTTTGTAGTTGTATTTACGTCTCTGCTTTTTATGCGTCTTTGTTCTCATGTTGTCTCTTTGTGGTTGTTTTGTGTCTCTTTGTGGTTGTTTTGTGTCTCTTTGCGTCCGTTTTGTGTCTCTTTGTGGTTGTTTTGTGTCTCTTTGTGGTTGTTTTGTGTCTTTTTGTGGTTGTTTTGTGTCACTTTCTCGCTGTTTTGTGCCCCCTTGTGGATGTTTTTTGTTTATTTCTGACTATTTGGTGTCACGGGCTTTGAGTGTCTTGGTAGTAGTTTGGCATCTGTTCGTGGTCATTTTGTGTCTCATTGAGGTTGTTTTGTTTCACTTTGTGATGTGTTTTTGTGGTAGTTTTGCGGTTGTTTTGTGTGTCTTTATGGTGATTGTTTTGCATCACTTTGTGTTTCGTCTGCAGTGATTTTGTTTCTCTTCATAGTTGTATTTACGTCTGTTTTTTGCGCGTCTTTGTTGTCAGGTTGTCTCTTTGTGGTGGTTTTGTGTCTCTGTCTGGTGGTTTTGTGTCTTTTTGTAATAATTCAGACTTAGACCAGCGCTGGATGAAAAAACCGCCTGTCTGTCGTTGAAAAAACTAACTTTTTTCTTTCTTGCTAAGTTTGTGTCTCGTCAAAACATCTGGCATAAACATCAGGTCCAGTATTTACCAGCTGGTTTGCAGGTAAAGCCAGATGTGTTGTATGTTACAACACATCAGGGTGATGTCGGTAAATCAAACAACAAACAGACCTGTGTCATACGTTCTCTATAAGCTGATGTCCTCGGTTGCGGCTCGGGCCTCACCTTGATGTCCTCGGTTCTCGGGACCTCCCGCTGAAGTGGCCTTTACCTCTGTTACGAAGCTCAAAGTGTATTTGAACACATAAAAAGCAGCTCAACCTTTCAGGAAAATGTCATCTGGAGTGTTTACGGCCGCGGAGACATCTTGCACGGCGACTGACGCACGTATGGATTCCTGAAAGTGACGGTTAACACGCGGCTTTTTCGGTGTTTTGTCAGCGTTTAGTGTTCGTCCAAAAACGACACACACCTCCCTCTGATCACAGCTAGCTGTAGGTTTTCATCATATGGCGTTGTGTTGCCATGCGCACACGTGTGTGAGGGTGAAGATGCTGACAGGACGGTGACGGCGAGGCGTCTTTGTGTTCTCCGATCAAACAGAACCCATTTACAGTTGACACCGTGATGAGAGTTTAGCGACACGACACTCTATAAACTACAGATCCGTCGCCTTAATGAACGCAGACTTCAAACTCTCTGCTTCTGTCAGTTAACGGGGGTTTAAACGCTGATGCCTGTTCGTCTCTGACAGCAGCTCCGGATGATGAGCAGCCGATCCTCTGGGACTCGTCGGTGTTAAAGTGTACAAACGACGGCCGTCGGCTTCACACGAATCATCGCGGAGAGTAAACGCTGTGACGGGCGTCTGTCGGCGATCAGAGGAATCAGAGTCGACAGCTGATGGACACGCAGAGAGATGTTTCCTGACGTCCGGAGGAACCGAAGAAGAACAATCAGTGTTACTGTAGTTGGCAGGAAGAGCTGCGAGAAGTCTTTACATCTCCATACGACAGCGTAGAAATACTGTGAACAAGTAAATCACTGAATCCTCAACAGGAAGCAAGAACTCCTGAAGTATACAGGAGAAAGATACCTCGATTGTTTTGGTGTCTTTGCAGCTGTTGTTGCATCTCTGTGACTATTTTCCGATATCTGTGGTTGTTTTGCATCTTGTAGTGGCTGTTTTCGTATCTCTTTAGTTGTTTTTGTCTCTCGCTGGTCGTTGTTGGTCTCTTTGTGGTTGTTTGGTGCCATTTTCTGCTGTTTATGTGTCTCTTTATGGTTGCATTGTGTCTGTTTGTAGTCGTTCTGTGTCTCTTTGTGGTTGTTTGGTGTCTCTCTGTTGTCGTTTGCATCAGTTTTTTGACGTATTACATTTGTTTATGGCTGTTTTTGCATCTCTTTAGTTGCTTTAGTCTCTTGGTGGTCATTTTGCCCCCTTTGCAGTGGTTTCGTGTCTCTCTGTGGCCATTTGTGTCTCTTTTTTGTCTTACGTCTTTATTTGGTTGTTTTATGTGTCTCTGTGGTCATTTGCATCTCTTTTTGGTCTTTTTGTGTCTGTTTTTTATGTTTTGTGCCTCTTTGTTGTTGTTTTCTGTCTCTTGTGACTGTTTTCATGTATTTGTAGTTTTGCTTTCGGTAGTTGTTTTGTGCTGCTTTGTGGCACTTTTGTACCACCTTATGGATTTGCATATTCTTATGGTTGCTGCGAATGTCATTGTGGTTGCTTTGTCTCTCTTTGTGGCTGATTTTATATCTTTGTGGTCATCATGTGTTTCCCAGTGACTATTTTTGTATCTTCACAGTTGTTCTTCATGCTTTCGGGGCTGTTTTAGTGTCTTCATTTTCCCTTTATTTCTCTTTCATGGTTAAATATGTTTATTCAAACCTTAAATCACAAACTCTGATGCTGTTCTTGTTGTTTTTCTATGGAGGAAATAGTTAAACAATGGTTTATTTTTTAAGCCACAATGATAGTCAGATTACCCCTCATGAGGTTCATCTGGTCGTGTTGTTGGATCACTGCTGACCCCACTGTTCATGGCAGGTTTTGACCTTCCTCAGGCATCCAGAAATCAACCAGCTTCTCGAATGTGACTATTTGTTATATTAGCAATGAAGGACTAATGCTAGCTGGTATTCACATTCATAAATGACACAATCAGTCGATATGTTGTGAACTGAGGCCCCTTTGTGGTCTTGAGGTCAGGCTTCCTTTGCCAGTTTACTTTACCTGGTTGGTGGTGACTAATACAGATAGAAAAGCACAACAACACTCCTGTTCATGCAGCAGCCATGTACAGTCAGAACATAAATGAAAACATAAATAAGACAAAATTTAAACTTTGCTTCTTTAAATATGGCGAAACCTTCATTTTGCAATAAGCTGATCGAAGTGAAATTATCCAGATTAACAAAAGTTCCTTCACTTCCTGCTGCTTCCACATCTACTCTGTTCTTCAGGTGATAATTAAGTCTTTAAGCGCAGTGAAATTTAACTGACCTCTGCTATTTCCAGGGCTACACACCTCTTCACCTCGCGTCCATCCACGGACACCAGGACATCATCCGAACCCTGATCAACACTTACAGTGAGTCGGTCCGACTTAAACCTTCTGATCCATATCTATGGACTTCACACCACCCACAATGTTCTGGTGTCAACATGTCGAAAATGATTAGAAGCTGCAGCTGCCAAGAGGACTACTAAAAAGCAGAATTTTCTTTGATGTTGAAGCGTTTGGAGGAGGCAGCAGAAGAGTTGGTTAATGTGTCCTTTATCGGTCAGATCATTTTAAAGCAGAACCAGAGCATGAAGATGACACAGACCTTCAGATATTTGTCTTGTCTGCTTCACATCCTGCTCTGTGAATCTTTAATTACTGGTGTAACACAAGGCTCTGTATGAAGACCTCTGCATTTTTAAAACTCTACATGCTAAATTCACCTAAATATCAGTTTATATGCAGATGATACTCTGATTTATGTTCCCATCCTGTCAGCAGACCCTGTTTGTTAACTCAAACATAAAGCTACAGATGAATGTGTGGTTTCCTCAGCTGTATTGACTGTGTTGCTACAAACACACAGATAGTTTAAACTCACCCGGAAACCCAGATGTAGAAAAAGAAAAGGCGATTTAGGTTTGGTAGGTTTGAGACGTTACTGTGTGCAACACAAGAAACATGAAATAGCTCAGTCTGGCCTGACTCAGATTCATCCGAGCAGAACCGACGCAGTTTCTGATGATTAAAAACTGCACATTTTCATTTATTTGCTACTGTTGATGCTACACTCTGGAAAGTTTACAGCAACATTAGTTTAATATGTGGTTTAACCTGCCTTTAGAGGGGACAAATGACTCGTGCATTAGTGGTTCGATAAAACAACCAGATTTATGAAGAGTTTTCAATAAACAAGCTCAAATTGAAAATTAATAAATAAAATAAACAAACTGAATATAGAACGTTACAGTGGTTGTTTTTAAATTACAAGCGAAGTGTAAAATTACCATGTGAGTGAAAATCTGCCAAGTAAGTTTCAATCTACTGTTAACGTACTTCTGGAGATTTATGTGTGTAAAAATGCATATATTTATACAATATTAGCATTTACACTGTGGGAACTAATTGTAAACGTTATTGTTATAGTTATAGCCATTGTGAGTGGAGCTGCAGCACTTGGTTGATTAATCAATTCATAATTTTTAAGGAAAAAGATGTTTTCAAATTCTCTGCAGCCTCTTAAATGTGAACATTTTCTTATTTTTTCCTCTTCTGTGACAGTAAACTGAAGATCTTTGGGTTGTGGACAAAACAAGACATTGAGAAACGCTGACTGACATTTTTTTTGGTACCATTTTCTGACATTTCAGAGACCAAAAAACTACTCAATTCTGAAACTTTCATAACATGGGCATGGATAAATGAAAGAATCATTTATATAAGTTTGTTGATTACCTAAAAATCAGAACGTATTTTAAATATTAGCCGAAAACATCACCCATCTGTTCTTTGACTGAATGCAGAATATAATTTAATTGGCAGATCCGGCCTCTCACTTCGCCTCCGGAATAAGAAACGTGTGTTTCCCTCCACTCGCTCTGTCTTCAGTGAAGCTACATGTGAGGATTTTTCTTCATGTGAAGGTTCAAATTGATATTCACACACTGAGAATCAAACGGCGAGGGATTCTTCCTCTCCACGCCTCGCAGACTCGCAGAGGTGAAGAAACCACTGATGCAAATCGCTGCTGCCAGACAAAAGACCCACCCAACGCTCAGATTGACAGGTCCGGTCTGAACGCACACCTCCACCTCCTCCTCCGCCTCCCCGGGACGAGGCGAGGCGAGGCGGGAGTTCATACGGCTGCTAATGAGGCCCGGCCGAGCCTGCAGACGCTCCATCATGGACTCCTGATGATCCCTGCAGAGCGGCGGTTCGATCCCCGTCGTAACCGCAGACCGCCATATGCTGCAAGTCGGAGCGAACCGCAGACGACACATGTGGTCTGCAGGGTCGGACGCACAACACGTTTCCATATGGTGAGGGCGGGGCCGCCGCCAAAATAAAGCACCCAGCAGGAGAACAGACCTGCCAATCAAACTGGATTTACTTAATATCCACAAAAACTGGGTGTGTTCTAGTATCCATACTGACACAGACAGTGTCTAGATAGAGTGTTCACCCTCCTTTTAACCTTTTATTGCTTGTTAGCATTGGGTCATGATCAATATAATTCAGCTTTTGTAAAAAGAATTTACAAAAACAATCCTCGGAAAGACAGATTTCTACAAATACATGCCAATGAATTAAAAGTATAAACTGTACATTAGGTGATTGCATAAGTATTCATTCCCTTCAAGTCAGTGTTTAGTAGGTGGACCTTTGGCAGCAGTTACAGCTCTGAGCCTGTGTGGTCGGGTCTCTGTAGGCCTCGCATATCTGGTCTCTACAAATTGACTCCAGTCTTCTTTAGAATATGCTCAAGCTCTGTCAGGTTGCACAGGGATCATGACTGATCAATCCTTTTCAAATTCAACCACAAATTTTCTGTTGGATTGAAGTCTATGCTCTGACTGGGCCGCTCCACAACATTCACCCCGTTTTCTTTAAACCATTTTTTTATTTTTATTTTTTTTGTAGCTGGGGCTGTTTGCTTCACGTCATTGTCTTTCTGGAAAACAAATCTTCCCCAAAGTTACAGTTCTCTTGCAGACTGCATCAGGTTGTCCTCGGGGATTTTGCTACACTTCTCTACATTCATTTCACTCTCTACCTTTACAAGCCTTCCAGAAATGCTACTTGGAAAGAATCCTTACATCATGATGCTGCCACCACCATGCTTCACATCATGATGCTGCCACCACAATGCTCCACATCATGATGCTGCCACCACCATGCTTCACATCATGATGCTGCCACCACCATGCTTCACAGTGGGGATTGTGTGTTTTTGTGATGATGTGCAACATTTGGTGTACGCCAAATAAAGCGTCAGTTTTGGTTTTATCAGGCCAAAGAACCTTCTTCCAGTTGACTTCAGAGTCTCCTACACTAGCGACTTCTAGTGAGCTCTAGTGTCTCTCTCTTTGCCACTCTTCCATAAAGCTTTGACTGGTGAAGAACAGTTAACAGTTGCTGCATGAAAAGTCTCTCTACTCTCAGCTGATGAAACTGAGTCAGAGGTGTCTTGGTGGCCTTCTTCATTGGTCTCTTTCTTGCAGTCATCTTTTTTTTGAGGACGACCTGCTCTATGCAGATGTACATATTCATTCCATTTCTTAATTATGGATTTAACTGTACTCCAGGGAATATTCAGCGACTTGAAAATGTTCTTTTATCACCCTCTGATTCGTGTTTTTCAAAAACTTCTTTGCGGAGTTGCTTGTAGAATTATTTTATCTTCATGGTGTACGTTAATATCCAGAAGTACTGATTCACCAGAAACTG
>NW_007579330.1:108140-109214 GCF_000690725.1 Stegastes partitus | reverse complement strand
TCAGGATAAAAGCTGCAGATATCTGAGGGGTTCAGTGCCAGAGTGGGCCAAACCACTAAACATCCAACGTTGAAGCAACACTGCTAATTAAAAACTCAGTTGCACCGAGGAACTCTGAAATTTTAGGGGTTTTTTTCAGGATCTGGTGCAAAACTTGTGTCACGATGTCAACCTTAGATTTGGTTATTTCTAATGTTTTATCAGAAAGCTGAACATCTCAAAGACTTTTATGTTTTTTCACCGGTTCTGGCTGATAAATGGGGTCATTTTGGTGGTTTGTTTTTAAAACTTGTGGTTCACAAAGCTAAAGCTAACCAGGTTTTCTCAGCGACCAGCTCGAGTGTTTCCTGGATGTAGATCTGAGAATGTCCGTTCTGAGGAGCTGATTTCTGTGTTTGTTTCAAACATTTAATATGATTCATTTAAAAATCAGAGTTTTTTTTAAAGCTACAGGAGCTCATGCTTTCTGCGCTGATGAACGCTGTTTTGTTGAATCTCAGCGGAGGTGAAGAATGCAAAGTCAGCACAACTCATAAGAGACACTGGAGACAGACTATCAGCTTTTAAACATGTGATGTTATTGACTGTTGGAGGAAATAGTTATTAGAATACTTTTTACGATAAAAATCCCCTAGAATATGTTTTTTTCTGTCAGTCTCACCATCACTCACATACATATACAGTATATATAAGATATTAAACCCAGAGTTCACTGAAACGTGTTTTTGTCTCCATCAGATGCTAAAACCAACATCAGAGATTATCACGGTAAGAAGGCCGAGCACTACTGGAGCAGCTGCAGCGACGTCTTCAACAAACCCGACGCTCAGTCAGGTCGGTGCTTTTATTTACTTTATATCATGTGAACATTGAAGAAAACGTCGGTGATTCATGTCTGATTTACAGCGTTCAAATGGATTTATGGATTTAGGTCTTTGTAGCAGTTTTAGGTAAAACAAAGAATCATAATTTCTTATTCAGCAGTGAAGAGAAACATTGAACTGACTGAAAATTACACTTAAAACCTGTGATTTCATTTATTTTAATGGAGCCTCCTCATGTTGGGTCCTGCTG
>NW_007579330.1:105641-107930 GCF_000690725.1 Stegastes partitus | reverse complement strand
TGGTGTACGTTAATATCCAGAAGTACTGATTCACCAGAAACTGGATGGTTAGTTGTAACACTTGTGAGAAAAGTGAACGTAGTTATTTCAATGCAGTTCTATCGATATATTATAGGTGTTTGTGGATCTGTCTATGGCAGATATCTAAACATCTAGTTTCCTCACAGCTGTGGTTACAGGTGACTTTGACTGAGCTGGTTTTACGTCTATTATGAAGATGATGCCCCTGAAGACTTTAGAAATTAACTTAAGCTAAGATTTTGTGAACTTAAAGCTGAAAAAGCTCCGTATTTAAACACTCTGCAGAATGACTAGCTTTACTTTGACATCTTGCTGCTGATGCTTCAGTACTTTGCTCCACTCTGGCTGCAGCGGTGTGGCTTCTCCTTTAAATAACGTAGGACAGACGACCTGCTGCAGCTCCTCAGTTTCTCCTCTGAGCTGCAGTCGGCTGGTGGTCGGAGCGGAGATACAGTTTCAGGAAAAGTTCATTTGGCCTCCTCGCCGCCGCGGAGTCGAGCTTTTATTTCTCGTTTTGAGGCCGGTGGGCGGAGTGACGGTGGGAGTTAAACAGTCGGTAATGACCAGAGTCGGTTACCGGCTGTAACCATTAGCAGCTCTGCTCAGCCTCCAACCTCCTCAGATGGGACATGAACACGAGCCACATGTGTCCTGATTAAACTTACGAGGAACTTCTACGGCGAAGAGAAAACTGTGGAGGATGTTCAGAGTGGTGGAGGAAGAAGCATCCAGTTCATGTGCTCAAACAAAATACTGCAGTGATAGAACACTGCAAAAACACTCCTGCATTCAGGATTTGTTGAGTTAGAGGGTAAAGTTTTTAAAAATTTAATGTATTTACAATTCCACAATTTCATTTAGCAGACGCTTTTATCCAAAACGACGTACATCTGAGAGCAGATTCAACACAAGCAAGGATCTAAAACCGAGTCATGCTGCTCTTCAGTTGTTTAGGAAAATCTGCTCTAACTGAAGAGGCAGCAACTCTTACTTTTGCAATTCAGAACTTCAAATGTCACAGACTCCAACCACGAAGGGACTCGAACCCTCAATCTTCTGATCCGAAGTCAGACGCCTTATCCATTAGGCCACGTGGTCACATTTGTGTTATTTCATTTAAACAATCAAAATTAAAAGCACTCAGTCGTAGTCAGAATTACCTATTGTATTATTATTATTCCTAAAGTATTAATCTATAAGTGGAACAAACATGCTGCTAATTCTAATCCTAAACAAAGCATCTTCATTTGTAAAGTGATTTTACATACTACATCTGTAAAAGTAAGGTGGAGGAGTTAAAAATTGGAAAAGTTCTCTCCTGGATTGGAAGTGTGAATGATCAGAAAACACATCCAGGGAACTAATGTTTGTTTTTATGACTCTACGTTGTAGTTTTATTCTCTGTTTTACTATACTGATGCTCAAAGTTGATTTTAGAGGACGTAATATTGATTTGGTTGCAGTTTTTGAAAAGACTCGTGTTTTTTTAGCTCTGCAAATTTAAAACATCTTTAAAATGTCAGATTCTGAACCACCTTTATGTCCTTAGTCAACAGATCAATGTAGTTCAATTTAGTTTTATTTATATAGCGTAAATTCATGACATATGTCATCTCACAGCACCTAGCATAGTGAGGCACAGACCTTATGAGGTTTGAACAGAGAACCCGACAATCCAACGCTGCCGTTGGATTCCCTCTGAGCAAACAACAGTGGGAAGGAACCAAAACCCAACCTCCAACAGAACCAGGCTCATCTGCCGGTTGGGGTGAGAGTGGGGATGAGGGGGTGAGGGATAGCAGGCTGGGAGTGTCCAGTTGTTCAGTCAATGGAATGACTCTTCAGTTTCTCTCAGCTGAAGTCTGTTTAAAGCCGAAGAACCTCTTGATGAAACCGTCGTTCATCCTGAGCTGCTGGTCGTTGGTTACAAGGAGCTGTTGACCTTTACTCCCCCTCTCTCACCCGCCTCCCCTCGGTGTGTTATCTCTAATAATTACCCTCCGCCTCTCGATGGCTCTTCTGAGGCCTGTTCAGCTTCGTTCTGAGTCTCCCGTTTGTTGAAGGTAGATGGATTTAAACTGGTTCACCGGGCTTAGCGCTGATTGTTAATTATCAACCCAGATACCTGCAGTGAGGCAGAGGGCAGGTTAGGGAACCTGGTTTAACATTAGATAGACGATTCTTATTATCTGGATTTAAAATGACAGATATCGACGATGTCATTCTGGAAAGTCCAAACCACAGTTAGAGACATCTGTGATTCAGGTT